>NW_021770374.1:1339354-1351772 GCF_005508785.2 Acyrthosiphon pisum | reverse complement strand
TTCAATTCATTCATAACTTATTCGAATTCAGGGCCTCAAATCAATCAAATGTCTACTAACGAATATAATTCATAAGCGAGATTTCCACTGAAGTTGTTATTTCAAATATTTTCCGGAAAACAACTCTGCAGTATTAGTCCTGTCTACCTTGCAATCATAATTTAAACTTCGGTTACGCTTTAATCCATTGATTTTACAGGCCGAATTCCGCGGTTTCACCTTAGACTAACTATTGTAATACGGGTCCCCTAAAACCTTCAAGGATCGAAGAAGAAGCGTACCTACCTAGACCATTTACCGAATCTAGGAAAAAATATCTAGTATCTGACATTAAACAATAACTAATTATACCACAGTTAAAAATCTTATAACATAAACCATAAGTCAAAAATCAAAATATATATAATAAATACTTAAATAACATTTGTGAACGTGTCTTATTATAAAATATAATACAAGTATAGCAGGCTGCAATCTGCAGTTTTATAATTATCAAAGAACTTAACTTTTTTATTAAAACCTAATAATAATATTCAATTGAAAATAATGTTAGTAACTAAGTAACTTGAACATTTTATTAAGTTTTTTACTTAGTTAATTTCAAAATTGCCAATGTCGTGGCTATAGGTAATACTTGGGGCCAATGTCTACATAAGCCCATAATATATCGATTTTTGTCAATTCTAATTTGGTTATACAGCATATAAGAGGCATAATACATTTGCAATAAAAAAAATAAATAAATAAATAAATGTAAAATTATGGTATAAATAGTTATTGATAAAATATTTTAACTATAATAATTTAGCAATTATCACAAATGACCAAAAGCATTCTTGTTTATTCTGCTTATAAATAATTTGCATATTTTGAACAACACTTACTCTTTTACTCACTAAAGCAAATCTATAAGTTTCAACTGTAATATTGATAATTTAAAATTAGCAAGTTACTTTTAATAAAGATTTAGGTATTTTATTTGATCAGAATATGTCTTTTTCTTTACACATTAGCCTGAAAGGGTTAAATATAATAATATAATATAAAGTATATTAGGTATACACTTTTTCTTGGTTAGATCTACACTTGTGTTTGGGTCAGTCTTCTGTCTGGTCACTAAGTTATACCAATTATATTGAAAATATAGAAAACATCCAATATAAATTCCTTAAAATTATATGCTTCAAATTACATTTGTCACCTCTAGACCTCTAAAGTTCAATATTAAAAAAATAACTTTTCTTTATAAATCATATTTTAAAAACAATGTAATATGTAGTGTATACTTACTAGTTAGTAGTTTAATAATTTTACAATTTTTTACTAATAACAATAAACTAATAATAACAAACGTATAAAATAACATAGTTGAATAATAACACATTTTATAAACACAATAATTCAATAACAATAAACTTAATAAATTAAATTATTTAATAATAAAACATTTAACAATAAAAGACCCCCGACAATGTTAAGTACAATATTTTTATGAGTGGACAAGCAGAAAATGTAATTTAAACAAATTCAAATATTTACAGTGTTTAGTATTTACAACATACTCAGGGATATGGTCCAATCTGTTCTTGAACATACCCATCATTACGGTGAACAGTCCTCCTCAAAAACATTAATAGGTCACTGTCTCTGTTGAGTTGTTGTACCGACTCTCTTATTATCCGCGTAGCGTTATCTCTTAGAGATCTGGAAGTACTGTCTCTAATCTAAAAAAAATAAATATAATTGACATAATTCAACCACAATCAATATACAACAAATCACGTTTATTCAAAATAATACAATTATTACCGTGAGGTTATTTGTGCGCTGTTAAAATTCTACAAAGAACTGATTTTCAACAACAATCAGTCTTTCTGTTTTGAAAAAAAATATATATTTATATTAATATTTGATGATATAATATTGTTCACAATAAAAATAATTTTAAACAATATTTTGTTTTCATGCTACAGATTCTATTAAAAGTGATACATTTATAAAGCACAATTAATACTTATATTACACAATAAAGCTAATATTTATATTGCTACATTTACACGTAAGTTAGTATTGTAAGTAATAATTATTTACATTTCTCAAAATTAAAATTATTTGTATCAATGATTCAAAACTAAGGGAATTGAATAGATTTTACAATACTAGGTTAAGCTTGTCAAAACAACAATAAATAATCAGAACGAATAGCAAACAAACTATATACTATATTAAAAATTAAAAACAAATTTTGATAGAACTTACTAATTTTATTCTTAAGAATTGTTCTTACACTGTTGATTATGTTAAACATGTACCTAACAACACAAACATAAAACACATAACACATACATGTCTAGGATAATGCAAAATAGAGATCACAGTATGGTCAAGTGAAACTAGAAAATCCCAAATGTTAGCCTGGCGTCCAATTTGTGTGATAAACGTTGAATGGAAAGATTCCAAGTAATTGTTGGTCGGGTGATCTTGACCAAAAACGCTTAAGCGCCGTGGACCAATTTGCACAAACCAATAATCAAATACATAGTCCCTCAGAAAACGACTCATAACTTCACTGATGTCAAGAAATTGTAAGGTGTACACAACAATTGTATGAAACCCATCTTACATACAAAAATTAGGGCACCCGGGATTACCCCTTTCAGCCGGTAGATGAGGAAATGCTAATACCTGATATATAAAATACAATTGAAATTCAAGAATGTTAACTCGTAAAAAAAAACTCAAAATTACCGTTCTGAAAATACGAGATGCCACTTCATGCCTCCTCACCAAATTCAAGACACCATTAACTTTTCGGTGACAATATCGAACAACTGACTGTGAAAAATGGAACTAGTAGCAGAGTAATTCACTGTTTGGAAATATTCGCTAGACAGCATTCATAAGAGCACGCTCATAATCAGTTACAAAACGGATTCTGTCATAATTCAGTGGTAGAATATTGCGTATGACAGTGAATAACGCAGAGTATGTTTCTTCCGTCTCACTTCCCAAAAGGACATAGACCATTGGGAATGCCTAAATTGTAAATAACAGTATATTATACTATTATTACAACAGTAATAAGTAATAACGAATATCAACATAATAAATAGCTTACTACACTTTTGTAGAGTACTTAAAATGTCAGAAAACATCGCAAATCCTCTGGCGCTTGAGGAACTGTCTTATATTTACCATATGTCTTATATGTACGGTATTTTTCAATTGCAGAAATGTTTGCAAAAATTACACCTACACTTACTTCATTTACAATCAATTTTTGATTGAAAAATGCTGAGGAAGGAATTTGGAATGTAGAAGCGTAATTTGCATTTCGGGGGTCGCTCAGCATTTCTGAGAGTTCATGGATGTTCCGAGGCAACTGTGGCGCCTTGATTGTCTCATTCGTTTTGCTCTGGATTGTGTCTGGAGGAATGTATAGCTTATGGCAGCTTGAGGATGCCTAAAACATTATAAAAAATTAATACATATTTGGCATAATTTATGTATTTCACCACAAGAATTAAGTTAACTAACTTACTTAATTATTTCACTGTTATAAAGAGCGCGAACTGATGGGGTTGTAACTGTGTGGTCAACAGCTCTTTCACCAAGTGCATTCCTCAAGAATGGAACATCCAAGTTAATTGATTCTGGATCATGATTGTGATCGGTTACAATACGAAGCCAGTCGTCTCTCTCATTAATACTGATTGATGCTGAACCATGGCACATATAATCACCTCTGGGATTTTTTCGTTGCTCACAAATTAGACTTATCGTATCTTCTTACGATAATATTTGAATCCCAAATTGTCCACATAAAATTTTGAGTTGAGTCTAATGCCGGGGATTATTCTATATGTTCTTGGTTCTGCATTCATAACAAGTTCTTCTACTGCTCCATCTTCGACTGCTACATCTTCTCCTTGTTCGACTACTTCATCTTCTCCTTCTTCTTCTTGTTCTACAGCTCCATCTTCTTCTTGTTCTACGGCTCCATCTTCTTCTTCTTCATCAGGTGCTGGTCCATCTTCTAAAGCTTCTCTATCTTCTTCCGGCTGGACCTGAATCTGAACTGCAGGAAACTGTTGGGCGTAGGTGTGATCTTGCAGGTAGATGTTTGGAGCACCAACTTCTTCTTCTTCTTCGCGATTGGCTGGGATGACGTAATTATGATCCCTCAGGGTCATTATGGAGGTGTACCTATGCTGAAAAAAACTTAAAATATATTAAACAAACAAAAGAAATATAAATGGTTGGTCTTAAAAAAAACCATTTTTTCTATTTTCCCTTGTACTCGCAGGTAAATTGCAGGTAAATCGCAGGTGTAACTATTGCAGATAGACAGATTTATATAAAAAATTGAAAATTATATCAGGATCTACATTATCACATATATCATAAAATAACTAATCAATATAATTAGGTTTTTGGTTACATTTACATATTTACATTCGTTATATTAACGATTTATAACACTTTATTTATTCACTTTACATAAACTGAAACCGATTCAGTGAAAAACATACATCATTTAGGTAGGTAATCAAAATAAATTTAATTTCTAAAATTATTTTTGCATAAGCTTATACAAAATATGAATGAATACAATTGTTGAAGTTGTGTTACAAAATTTATAATTTACGTCTATAGTTGCGCCAATGGGTAAAAATTAAAATGTAGTACTTACTAATTGAATAATTATTAATTAGGTGTGAACCTGCTATGAATAAATATGAACATTCAAATAGGTACATTACGAATAATTTATAAAAGAATTATTATTAAGGTAAAAATTAAAAAATACAAGTTTTACTTACGTTAATAAATTAGAATGCTGAACCAAGCGCCAAGCACCAACGTACAACCTGAGTGCAGCGACCAGTAGCGGCAAACGTAAAATGAGCAACTGTTTACCGTTAAATAACGGTCATTCAAAAAATTCGACTGACGGATAAATAATGTATCTGGTCTTGGACCAGGATGAGAAATTCATATACTCAAAAATCGTACTGAAATATTTACAATGCCTGACGGTTGGTATTAAATTGTAATTTTTTTATTTGAGGTTAGAATTCGAACTCTTGATTAAGATTATCAGCTATAATTTCTTATCAAGGGGCCTAACTCTTATCTCGGGGACCCAACTGTCCCCATCCCTTTTTTAAAAGACAACAAATTGCCAGTAGTGATGTAAGTCGATAATATTACTTTGGTAAAGTATTTTAAAGTAAGTAATTTATCGCTAAAGTAATTTATATTTATTACTATACCACTTATAAGTATTTTTTTATTTTTAATTTTATGAATCATATGCATATAACATATTTACGTATTACATATTAAGTATACCATGTTACACTTAGGTTTCAGGCACTTAGGTAACTCCACTGTAAAATTGGTCGAGATCTTTCCAAAATATGGTCAGAATTTGTAAAATGCACTGTCAACGGACGTTCTGGGGCTCAGTATATTCATTGAAATGCTTTTTATAATTTTGTTAACGCAGCCAAAATGGAGTTTCATATATCTAAGTGCATCAAGTGTCCAGCAAATATTAAAACCAAATATTTGAGCATGATATGCTTGCTCAAATATTTGGTTTTAATATTTGCTGAAAAAGAAACTAAGCAGTTCAAAGTCGAAAAGTTTAATAAATGATGATGGAAATGAAGGTTGGTATTAGGTATTAGGTATTCACTATTCTCATTTTATGCAATGTAATATTATTTTAAAATTATATTTCAAAATATTTTAATAATTTCCATTTCAGACATGGTAACTAGTGATCTTAATCAAAATGTAAAAACAACTTCTATATCTTGATCAGTAGTAAGAGTTCTTAACTCTGTATTGGTTGATACTGATGATAATAACAGTGTATCTGGTTTAGCTGAAATGGAAAATGATTCTTGGAAGATCAACTGTACTTTCACAATGTTCATCAGCCATAATCAAGTCCCAAAAACTTGAGCATTATTGTTGGTTAATTAAAAATTTTTGAATAGGCTACATTTCTGTAAAGGGAAAACATAATTTCACCCAGCAGATTTTGAGTCATAAGATAAGCTGTGTTGTCTGAAGTGGGAACATGTCTCCACTGTTCAGGAACAGATAAGTCATGAATTTGTGCGATTCTATTGGATACAAATGTTTTAAGTTGAACGGATCCTTTTATCCACCCCAGCACGATGGTGGAATCTGTCCAGAGGATAATGTCAGTAGGATTGAGATTGATACCAATTCGGGCCATCTCAATCTTAGCACTTTCCACTAGCTCAGCTAGTAAGAGGGCGCCACATAATTCTAAGCGCAGTATGGTGGTAGGGTGCATGGGAGCGACCCGTGTCTTTGAGGCCAATAGTTGAATTATGGGCGTTGATGCAGACACAACCGACCGTTGATAGATGCATGCACCATAAGCCTCCTGGGACGTATCAGAGAATCCGTGATGGGTGACTTTTGAGCGAAGTCCGTGGACAACTAAACGAGGGACTGATAGTTGATCCAATACTTGGAGGCTGGAGTAAAACTCGGTCCAGCGCGATTGTAAATCTGGTGACAGGATGGAATCCCAGCCAAGTTTCAACGATCAGAGTTGTTGCAATAAGATGTTTCCTTTAATCAACGCTGGTGTGAGTAATCCAATGGGATCATAAGTGAGATTAATATGAGACAATAAGCCACGTTTGGTGGAATGAAATGGTGCTTCACTATTACTGATTGTGAAATGAAAGGTGTTGGAATTAGGCTGCAACGTTAGACCCAGTGCACTCACAGTGTCCTCATCCACCAACATTATCCGGTATGTGGGATCGGTTGAAGCAGTTGGAATTCTTGACATAAGAGGTGCTGAATTAGAACACCACTTGCGGAGAGGGCAACCAGCAGACTGTAACCGAGAACCGAGCTCTTTGTATAGAAAATAGCATTCATCATCCGTGTTGGCACCACTGATGAGGACATCTACATAGAAATCCTCAGCTAGTGTCCGTTTGATAGTGGGATCAGTTTCTTCATTTGCCAATTGGATTATACAGCGTGTGGTCAAGAATGACGCAGATGTTGTTCCGTAGGTAACTGTGCATAATTGATAATCTTCTAGCGGTTCAGCTGCGTTAGCACGATAGGTAGTATAGCTGTAGGTCTTGATCACTGGGATGTACCAGAACTTGGCGATACATTTTAGCTACATCTGCAGTGAGGACTATGGCATGGGTGCGGAAACTCAATAAGATTTCAAATATGTCTGCTTGCACTTTGGGCCCTCGACACAGAATATCGTTCAATGATAATCCAGATTTGGCAGGAGCAAAGCCGTCAAAGACTACCCTAATTTTGGTTGTTATGCTTTCGGTCTTAACAACTGCGTGATGAGGCAGGTAGTATGTGGGTGAGCTGCCAGCTGCAGGTGCAATTCGCATGTGGCCTAAATCAATGTACTCTTTCTTGTATACTATAGATAATGAAGGATCGCTAGCAAGTCGGCGTTCCACATTGAAGAATCGTTTCATTGCCATGGTTCTTGACTCGCCCAGGGTCTCTGGGTTGGCTTTTAGAGGCAAGCGAACAATGAACCATTCAATGTCATCACGCTGAGACGTTGAAATGAAGTGTTCTTCAGCAATACATTCTTCATGCTGACGTGCTGATACATTGGTTGCACATAACGCTAGACCTGATTGATTGCTGACTGTTGACGTAAGCGCGGTCATAGAATGTGACAGAGGGTCATTTATTTTACCAGTTATGACCCAGCCAAGCCTTGTGCTTTGAGCAGTTAACGATTCGGATATGGCGACTCGATCTCTGTTAAATACTTCATAAAAAATGTCAACACCGATGAGGCAATCGATTTCACAAGGCTTGTTAAATTAAGGATCTGCTAACTGAGACAGTACATGGCTAGGTATATGATTAATTTTAATTTGATGAGATGGCAGTTGGCTTGAAATCACTGGTAACGTATGAAACGTTATAGGTGTAGCGTATTGATCAAATTGAGATGACAGGGTGGTTGGCAATAAGCATTTTGCATTCATGTGATTGGCACCAACACCAGCGATGGTAATGGAAGCACCAGAACTCTTCAGCTGCAACCTTTTGGCGCATGCTTGGGTAATAAAGTTTAATTGAACACCGTTATCGAGGACTGCTCTACAGCGCTGTCGTTCACCACTAGCATCCTTGATGTATACAATTGATGTGGACCACATTGCATAAGTTGGAACACTAGAGTGAGACGTGGCCGAGCCTCTTTGTGCATACATGACTGTGCTGGTAATCTGCTCACTCTAGTGTTCCAAAGCGCAAACATGGGTCCTTCGGGCCGGATGTTCTGTATCGTCAGAAACCTGTAATTCAAGTGTACTTTCTGATAATACAATACATGATTTACAACCAAACAACGCTGACGAAGCTAATAAAAGTCCCATAATTGTGCCTTATATAAGTGATGCTGAAGTTAATCCATCCAAAATATATGAAAAGTATAATAAAAGAAGAACTTATCACTAAATTGAAAAAATATTAAGTCATTTTATGGAGATTTGGTAGATAATATATTAAAATAAGGTCTTATTTGGTACAGTAACTGGAGTGAAAAAGAAATTAAAGATAATACAGATTTTCTTGAACTTTTAGATGAAACAACATTTTTCCCAACAATAAAAAATTGTATTTTAATAGCAATAACCCTTCCATCAACTACTTGAAATTTGAAAGGTCATTTAGGTATGTATAATTTATTAATCTGCTTTTATAGTGCTTCTTCATAGACATTTTTGTTTTTGCTTTATATTATAGCTCACTTAAAAAATTGAAAACTTGGCTTCGCAGTAGTATGACACAACTCCGCTTGAATGGCTTAGCACTTATGTACATTCATAGTGATATTTTAAAAAGTCAACAATCTAACATTGTTGAAGATACAATTAAGCTTTTCTGCATGGAACCACGGCGTGTTCAATTTTTATTTGACGATAATGATCAATGAGTCATGAATTATTTATTATTAATTATTTTTTTCATTTTTTATTATACAGGCTTATTTATAATAACAACATAATATTATACATTTATATTATAATAATGTTTTTAATAAGTAAGTAGGTAAGTAAGTGTATTATTGTTTCGCTGAAATTTAAAATACAGTTACATAAAATTTAGTTTTATTCATGGAGGTCAATAGTTCTGAGAAAAAATTAAAACGACGAGTACAATAAACAAGGCTGCTGAAATCCAAGTTCTCGGCCAAAATACTTATGTATTACAATATGTTTAGTGTACAACTCGTCCAAGGCCTATAGACCATCGAACGACTAAAGAATTTATAAAAGTAGTTATTATTTTTTTTATAGTGAAAACATACAACATTTATTGGAAGACAAAAGAACTCCTAAAACTGAGGTATGGAAACAAGTGTATGATAAGATGATTTTATTAGGTTTTATAGTATATCAATCATCTATAGAAGGAGGTATCAAGTGTAACCAGAAATGGCGAAACTTGGTAATAAACTAGGCATATTGATTTAAAAAGGGTGTATTATATCAAAAAAAATGACTTTGTAGTATTGTTGTATTTTGATGACTATTATTTTATCTGAAAGAAGAAGTCAGCCCGCATCGATCTCTGATTTTGTATTCTATTTTAAATAATTGTATTAAAAAATGTGTAAAAAAAGGCTTTTTATTTTGTATTTTTTTAAACACATAAAATTTGAGAATAAAATATTGAAAAACAGAGATCGATGCGGGCTGTAGAATATTTCCCTCCAGCAATTAAAAAAAAAAATTATGAAATTTGGTTGATTCTACAAGGCGGTATCGTTATTCCCGCAAAGTGTATTTTTGAGGACAAAATGGCATCAGCATCGGGTGCCTTAAGCTGTGTGTCTACGCGGCGGCGTAAACCGATATATTCGATATACAATACACCAATACAATTGAAACAAAAATGAGTAGGTGTCCGCGGGGGGGACGTTTATTCAGATGCACAGCGTATGGTAGTTATGTACAAGAAAGAATAACGTGGTACGACGTTCGTGCCGTGACAGTAGGTATGGCGAATATATATCCAAGACGAACTGTAGTGTTACCGTATATGAACGGGTCGATGAACGGGAGGGCGAGCCGCCGGCGGCCGGTACTCGTTTTGCGCGACTTGCCTTCCCGTCCTGCCTTGTGCCTTTGTGGCGTGGTGGGAGAGTTGGCGTTGTCGCACTGTGTAGCCCGTGGTGGCGGTTGACAAAAGCGTGGACGGTCGCTGCAGTCCTGTACTTTGTACTGGTAGCCGCTGCGTACCATGTCAGTCTGTTGGTGATAATTTTTTGTCAAGCTCTAGGTTAATGGAGACAAGTATAACAATAAATGAGATAGGTACCTGAATATGGATCTTTATTTTTGAAACCAAACCTCGAGCAGTCAAATGTTAATGAATTTATCACTCCTACAAAACGAAATTAAGCTATTGGCATTCTGGAAGAACACCAGAGTAATGCATCAGTAGAAAGTTGGTTTAATTTAGTGAAAAATCATATTTTAGCAGGCAAAATAAGAATGAAATGTTGTAGGTTTATTGAAAATATAACCCAATATGAAGCTCAATGTTTTAGACAGGTTGAATTATAAAAACCTAGACGCATATGTGCCATAAAAAAAGCTAATTGTGACGAGGACAATCTGCATTTAAATACTCTAGAAACTTGGAGGAAGAAAGGAAAACTTCCAGCATTCTTGAAAAACAATAATAACATTTTAGGCTAAAGTTATGGTGAAAACCAACAAAATTGTTTTTCATTAAATATACAGTGCCATGATAAGACACTGCAACTGGGTGTTGTTTTACATTCAAAAGGCTGTGAGTTTATTAATGAACATCTCACTGTTTGCAGTCAAACAGATCAACCAATTGTGCGCAGTTTGGATATAGGTGAGCAATTATTTGATAACCTCAGTAGCATCAGTGATCATGATTGTGTATTAACAATATAAAATAATACAAGTCCAAGAGTCATTGAGAATATAAATAAAACTGTTAATACTTCACCTGTGGCTTCGACTACCCAATTTCCATCAGACACTTAAACTCAGTTGTATGGAAATCGACCAAAAATAAGTTTCAAACAGGAAATATTCCTTATAGTTTTCACTGTTGTTGGCAACACAAACCGTGACACGATAGATTAGGCATAGGTTCCCCAAACGTAGATTGTTAGTAGGGAGCGCAAACTGATGCCAAAATCGATAATCGAAAATATTCCCCTAAAATCAACGATATATCGATATTTTTTTAGTATATTACTACAAGTTGATAAATTACACTTTATAATTATTATAATATTAAGTTCCCAACATCACAATTAATGAAAAATGGTAATTATTTAACACATTCAATTGAAATTGCCTTTTACTTTTCCAAACAAGGAATTTCTTTTAGAGGTCATGATGAAAAAATATGATTCAAACAATCAAGGTTAGCATTCATAAACAACTATTATTTTGTTTCAAATTATTATTTGTGATTCATAAATCCTAGGTAATTTTAAAGAAATGTTCAAACTTTTCTCAAAATATTAAATATGACATTGAATTCGAAGAAATGTAGGTACTTGAAAAAAATTAACCTTACTAGCAATACAAGAAGATTTGAAATTATTTTACTTAATTAATATTTAATCGAACCTATATAATCAATGTAAAGAAAGTAATTTGCCGAGTTTACTTCCAGTTAGTCGATTCCTTGTTTGACTAATGGTCGCTCCAGCTTTGCTGAATAGTCTCTGAGGGTACTGATGTTCCAGGTATTATTAAACATTTCTGTGTAAGTTTATACATTGCTCAATAGGTCTCAATAAAGAACAGATATCTTCAATACACCAAAGTTCTGGACTGGTAACCATGTCTGGTATATCTCTGGTTTTACCACTTTGAGTTAACAGAACTTGTGAAAAGTTACTATAGTGCGTTTCATTATAACTGCGACTCGACCGCGACGCTAACGCACTTCGTGGCGGTTGTCTCAAACCAGGGGTTTTCAAACTAGGATCAAAAAAATGTGTAAAATATTCGTTATCAAATTTTAAATTTGCCGCGCAACTTTACGCGCTAGTTTTAGAAACCCTAATGAAAAAACACCACGAGGCGTGTTATACTCTATTCAGAATAAGAATTTCCACTTTCGCGCACGCAACTGAACCGCCGGCAGCTAACAGACCACCCTGGCGAGTATCGGCTGTGTTGTGATTGGTCGCCAGTTGTCGACGGCTGCCGTCACCCGTCGCTATCGTATACGTATACACCCGAACCCGGGACATTTCGCCGCGACCGATTCGCCGCGACCGTTTCGCCGCGACCGTTTCTCCGCAGACCGTTTCGCCGCAAACCGTTTCGCCGCCGCACCGTATCGCCGCGGA
>NW_021770374.1:1332004-1339083 GCF_005508785.2 Acyrthosiphon pisum | reverse complement strand
GAATAGAGTATAGCAGTGGTCGGCAACCTTTTTGGACTCCCGGGCCACATTCATAAATTAAAAGGAGTTCGCGGGCCAGACAAAAATAAAAAATTTATATTCCAAATTATTTATCAAGAAAAAAAATAACTGTTTAAAACTTTAAAATAATAGAACATAAAAATTACAGTTTTTAATAATATAATAAGTATAATATACAAGTATGGAAATTAAAACTGCTTTAGGCTTGATGTAATTTTTGTTGTTGGATATTGTTTATTATTTTTTCAATTTCCACATTAAAATGACTTGTACTGGCTCTAAGTACATAGTGGAGATGGTCATCAGTTAAGCATGAATGGTATGGGTTTTTAATTTTTTCTTATGAGAAAGGGCCTGTTCACACACGTAAGTGGATCCAAACATCCTTATCAAATCCAATCCAAACATCTTTAAACTTATCTAAAATATCTGGACAAATATTACCAGCCATGCTTAGTACACATTTTTTGACAAATTCTGTGTCTGTAAAAGGTTTTCCTCTTTTGCAATTAACAAAGCTACATTCACACTCGCAGAAATAATGGCTTTATTTTGAATAGTTACTTTTAAAAAGATCGTTTGTTCTCCGGTTAGAGCTTTTTGTAGTTTTTTAACTTCAATATATCTTAATTGTCCGTATAACGAGTCATATTTAACTTTATGTTTGGATTCATAATGTCATTTAATATTGTATTAATTAATTCACGACAAACAAGGTACATGACTTTTCCTTTATTTTCAATAAAAAAGTATTATATGATCCATTTATGTTGAAATACACGATATTCAGAATCTATTTTTCTTTCATCGACATTTCTAGAAAAAAACACATTAATTTAAAATGTCTATAGATAGATCAAAATGATTCCAAATATTTTGAAATTTTAGCATTAACAGAGAATGCAATATTTTATACATTTGGTGAATAGTTCAAGAATCTATGGTTATTCATTCTTAAGTTAGTGAAAAAATAAATTTAATTTCGTCAAAAACTGGTTTGTGGTAAAAATTCAATTTTTGGTTAATTTTTTTTTTATGTTTCTCCCTCCTATTTGAAAAGTATAGGGGAATTATTCACTTTAGACCTCCCAAAGTACCAATTAAATCCACTTTGAAACCAGAAAAAAATACGTTGTAAGATCATTACATTCATCCATCCGCTCAGAATCCAAAATATGGTAAACCTATAAAATATAAATTGATATAAAGTAGTACTAACAGCTTAAATAAAAAGTTAATTTGTTGCAGGATAAAAATAAATAATCCTTTGTTATTAAAATCATGTATAATACAAACTGTACGATAGTTAGAAAAGAAAATAAGGAAACAATAAATAGTAAATACAACTCAATTTAATGATTTTAACATATTTTTATTTTTTAAATGCATACCAATAATAATACATATTTTAGTTATTACTTATTTCTTAAAATACTTAATTTATTTTGGTTTTTTTCAACTCTGGTGCTTTTAATATTTTTAGGTTTCCAATTAAAATCTCTGAGGAGCTTACAATTAATAAAATGAATAATTATATAATTAAAATGGTCATTGCATGATGCATTAAACTTACAGATATATGACAAATAACTTTATTTTATCAAAAAGAAATTGTCGTATGAATTTTTTGTAAGGCATTATTTGAACTGTTTTTTTAATTATTTGTTGTGCTGAAGTTATAAATTGCGTAAAGCTATGTGTTGGTCTTTTTAAAAATATATCAGATGTTTTAGGGCCCGTATTACAATAGTTGAACTCCGGTTAAACCACCGAATTCGGCCGGTAAAATCAGTGGTTCAAGCGTAACCGAGGTTTAAACTATGATTGTAAAACGGGCCCTTAGTCATAGTTTCTACAAAAAAGAAATTCTTGTTCATTAAATTGATTTTAAAAGTCTCCCAACAATTTTCATTCAATAATATTTTGCTTTCATGTAAGCATATCGCTTCAGCAGCACCCATTCCATCCTCAAAATACATATTAAACACTTGCTCCACCTTTAAATAATAATCATAATTATTTAATTAAACATATATTTTGAATTATAAATATACCTATTATGTATATTATGATGATAATGTCTTATTAAAAATAATATTTGAAAAAAATATAATAATTTAACCTTTCCAATATGTAGATACCTGTCTATGTTATCATATACCTACTTAAAATAAAACAATAGTTAATAGGTTACTGCTGTCTGCTATAGCCTATAATTCTATGCATTGATATATAATATATTAGTATAACCACCTAATGTACACCTTGACAGCTTTACTATATCTACAAACTACATGTATTGATGTACAAGCACATTATTAAACATTTAAACATACTAATTTAATAAAATAAACTATCACCTCAGGTGTTATCCGTAAAAATTTCATTGAACCGCTTGTATTGACTGAATGATTCATGGATATTTTAGCACAAAGAGGGGGGTCTCTTAACAAAAATGTATCATTTTTTCTGGTGTTACGGTTGTTTTTTTTTTATTAGTATGTCAAATTTTGCATCACAGAATGTGTTTCTCATTGTTTCATTACATTTTACTTTGTACACCTTACTGTGCTGGCCTACCCAATATTTATGAAACATTACTCTGAAAAAAAAAAGATTACTTATACATTAATATTATTCAAATATTAAGAACTACTTTTACTTACCTTGATGGATTGTCAAGCTGACCAACACGAATCCAATGAGTTTTCGAAAATTCTTGGTAAAGCATTATGAAATTCTCAACTTCATTTACATTATTAATATTTGCTCTAAGAATCGAGGTCTTTTCATTTATATTAGAAACTTCATTTGATTGAACCGCAATGATATTATTATTTTTTAAAAACTTAATGAATTCGTCCATTATAAATACAATATAATTGATTATTCAGAAATGCAGAAACAGAAAACTACCACCAACAAAATAAATACCTAACGAGAACTCAAACAACCAGAGTTTAAAAATGCCTAAATAATGAAAATACTAAGATGCTTTAAAAACTAACAACTTAAAATTAAAATTACAACGATAACGGAGATATACAATCAAAGTCTAAACATTAAAGCAAGTCAAAAATCTATTTAATATTCCTGTTGACAAATTAATAATAGCTGGTAGGTAGTCTGATGGTCAATAAATAAACAATGTGACTATACTGTTATCAGATTGATATATTTAGATTATAATTTAGGAACCTATCCATATTTATTTTAGTGGCGACATCAATCTAATAATTAATAAACCAAGATGTAGAGAAGATAAAACTTCTATTAAAATGTTTGCTATTTAGGAAGTCATGTTGTACATTCAGATGTATTTTCAATGATGTGTAACCCCTACCTACCTCTAACTATGTATGTAATTAGTTTAATAAATGTGTAAAAAATATTATTTGTAAACCACTGCTGATGTAGGTAGTAATGTAGTATGCCTAAAATTGAAAATAGTAACAGGGCTTTTCAATCATCAATGAACTAGACTACCAAACTGGACGTCCAAAATTGTTTTTGCACCATTTATGTGAAGATACAACTATTTCTTTAATTGGATTTTTAAACCGTTAGCTAATGTTTTCTAAGGATTTTACTCTAATAATATTTTGCACAGCTCCAGTAGCTAACATTCCATATATTATTAAAATAATCATTGAACACTAGTTCAATTCGTTCCTCTAAAAATAGTTGTGTCTTTATTAAAAATACAAGACATATATTAATGTTAGAGCATGAACTTTTAGTAAGGTACCTATTTCAATTAAGAATCTTATGTTTTAGTAAAAATAAAACATTTAAGTAAGATTGGTATTTTGTTTCTATGTTAGGAATAACCTAGACAATCTTTTTAGGTAACAAAAAAGGTGTGTAAAAGTACAATACACTTAGTCTAGTAAGAAATGTTCACTCTGAGGTATGAAGGTACCTACTAAAGTAAAAAATTTAAATAATTGTGTAGAGATCACATTCTAAATTAATTTATTGAATTATAAATTTATGAATATAATATCATAATAATATTGTTTAATTAGCTATTCCTACTAAATAGTTATTTTAATTTGTTTAAATTATATAATATAATATTATAATATATAAAATTATAATAATATAATATTTAAATTAATATATTATATTAAATTAAATTATTTAATAAAATAATGATAAGAAAAAGCGGGAAATTTGAAATGGGCCAATGAGAACGTGGTATACATAAGGCGCTCTGTGGCGTCCTGGGGGTCGATTCTTGAACGGCGCTGTTTATTAGTCGTATACGACAATTAGACGTTGTCGAATGAGATTTCCTATTCTTGAATTTCACACGACTGATGAGCGTATGAAAAGTCATGTGCCTTCTAAAAGTGTGGGTCTAACCACACGCCATTCAGTTTTCGTATGCGACAATAGTGAAATCTGTAGAACCTTTTATGTCATTGTTTTATTCACATCGCTTCTTTATTGCTATGGATCATCTTTCAAGTATTATTTTTTTATAGTTTCTATTTCCAATAGCTATGTAGTACAATTCAAAAAAATACAACTTCTTACAGGCCTATAAAATGGCTAATTTTGATGACTTAGCAAATTTGTTTGTTATTGAAAATGTACAAAATCAAATTAATTTTCAACCACTACCAAGACTAAGAAGAGAAACATTTGTTTCGGATGCTTTTAAACTTTCAAACTCAGCCTTTATAAAAAATTATAGACTTTCTAAAGAGTTAGTTAAGGACTTAATTGAAGAATTAAGTCCACTGATTTCATTACAAAATAGATCATCTGACTTAGATGTGACAACAAAAGTAAGTTGTTTAGTTGAGTTCTTATCTACATTATATATCTCAGTTCTGTATTTTTTTTTATATTTGAATTTTTAGGTTTTGATATCCTTAAATTTTTATGCCACTGGTAGTTACCAAACTCCAGTTGGTAATAGCAGATTTGCTTTAGTATCACAAAGTTCAGTATCTAGATGTTTGGAACAAGTGACTACTGCATTGAATGATGAAAGTATTTTTGGGAAATGGGTAAATTTTCCAAGTAATTTAATAAAATTACGAACAGTTCGTAATGAGTATATATCTATTCAATATTCACATTTTACTAGTTTTAGTATATAATTTTAACAGTTTTAGATTTTATGAGACAACAGGTTTTCAAGGGTGCATAGGTTGTATTGATTGCACTCACGTGGCTATAGTGCCACCAAACAAAGATCCCTTAAATGCTCACCCAGAATACATTTATGTTAACCGTAAAGGCTACCATTCAGTAAATGTACAACTAGTTGAGTACCTTTATTACTATATAATTTACTTGGTATTAGTTTATAAAAATAAAATATATAAAATAATGTTTAGATATGTGATTCAAAACTAAGAATTATGAATGTGAATGCATTATTTCCTGGATCTACTATAATGATTCCTATATATGGAATAATAGTGATGTATTTCCAGTAGTAAAAGAGATTTATGAAAGAGGCCACACAGGATTTTTTCTTTTAGGTAAAAATACATTTTGAAATATAACATAATTTTCTTAATTTGTACAATAATTAGGAGATTCAGGGTACGCGTTGAGACCTTGGTTACTGACTCCTATTGCTGAACCAATCACTGAAGAAGAAAATTTCTATAGTAAAATGCAAATGGCAACTCGTAGTGTGATTGAAAGGTGTAATGGAGTATTGAAAATGAGATTTAGGCAAGTTTACAACTTAATAGTACTTAATGTGTAGATATGTAGTATAAGAAAAAATAATATGACGTCGCTATCATGCCAAAATTAACTAAGTAATAATTGCATTACGTCTAGATGTCTTCTAAAACATAGATTTCTGCATTACCACCCGGAAAAAGCTACAAAAATTATAAATGCTTGTACAGTATTGCACAATATGTGTATTATAAAAAATGTACCACTGCCGACTGATGAACATGTAGCTGAAATAGATATGGGAATAATTCAACAGAACATTCCAAATAATGAAATGCTTCATGGAGGCAATGATTTAGTCCAAGGCAGATATGTTCGCTCAAAAGTTATAAGTTATATGCAAAGAAATAGACAATATTAATAGTTTAATGCAAAATACATAAGTATACAATATATCTATGTATACATTATACATACATACCTTTTTTATCATAATAATAAAATGTAATACAATTTTTTTTTATATAATTTATTGTAGTACTAAATTATATAGTATGTTTTAACTTTTAATTATAATTTTGAGTTATATAACAATACGTTCGAAAAAAATAACATACCATAACAATAAATACAAACATGTATGTTTGATTATAATTAAAATATATTATATAAAAGAAAAACAATACCTTTAATGATTCAAATTCACTTATTTTAACTACAGCTAGTTCAGAAAAAAATGCATTTTTAATGAAAGTGTTTAAAAATAAAATAAAATAACACATAGTATACTGATAGTGACATTCTTCGACTAGAAAATGCATAGTTACATTTGTCAGTCTTTAAAAAATTATAATATGTTTATAACAATAAATAAAAACAATAGCAAAAAAAATAATAAATATCATTATTTCTCTTAATAATGATTTAGAATAGATGAGAATTAATGAAAAGTAAATTTTGTGAGCTTCTTAACTTTAAAGTAAAATGTTAGAAAAACATAAGTATTTTAAATGATTGAAGGTTGATTTTCAAGCACAACCGCAATTCGTTGGTAGATAACTATTTTTTTCTCTAAGAATATCAAGTTTAGATTTATAGTACTCACTCTTCATACTAAGTTTTTTTTTTTGCTAAAACAACTAAACATGCAGCACTATTATTACTTTCTTCTAATCTTTTGGCAGTTGTTGACTTTTTTGGTTTCTGTTGTTTACTATTTGAATACCTATCAGTGCAGAATTATAATAAAGATATAAGGTTATACAAATATATTTTATTTTTAATTGTATACTGTTTTTATTAGACTGTGCACAAGGAATGCTAGTATTTGCATTAGAGTCAATAACTGTGGTACTAATGTTTTGAGGTGGGCTCAAAGAGAAACTTGTCAAAAACTCTACATTTTC
>NW_021770374.1:1327899-1331954 GCF_005508785.2 Acyrthosiphon pisum | reverse complement strand
TAGTAAAGTCTCTGCTATTGGCTTTACTCTATCCAGTATACAATATGCTAGGACTTTATACGTTGTATCTAGTAATGCTATACCCCTATAATTACTACATTCTTGTGGATCATTTTTTTTGTGAATAGGACACACTAATGCTGTGCCCCAATCCTCCGGAAGTCTTTCTTCATGCCAGATACTCTCTATAATACTATGTATTCTATTTATTGTTCCGTCATCCAGGTTCTTTAGTACTTCTCCTTGGATCCCGTCCTCCCCAGGAGTTTTGTGGTTTTTTAGTCTATTAAGTTGTTGTAATATTTCCTCTTTGCTTGGAGGCGGACAATCAGTGTCATTAGGTTCCGTTGGCATCCATGTAAATCTATTGACTGGGTTTTCGCAATTAAGTAATAATCCAAAATATTGTCTCCATTTTTCCAATACCTTGTCTTGTTCTGTCACAAGGGAACCATCGTCATTTTTAAGGAACTTTTCATGTTTTTTGTACCCCCCTCTAATTGATTTTATCTTCTGGTATAATTGTCGAGTTCTATTTACTTTGTGATCAATTTCGGCTTCCTCTAATACATCTTTTGCATATTTCCGTTTTTCATATCTAAATATATTATTTGCTTCCTTTTAACATTCTTTGTATGCCATCATTTTATTCATTGTCTGCGTGTCGAGACAAACAGTTTTTGCATATATCCAACTTATTTACCTGCTGCAGTCTATCGTTTACTGACAGCGCGAGAAATTTTGTACAGCGATATATCGGATGACCTTCATTACAGAGATAAAATTTAAATTTGTTGGTGCTAGTATGGGCTATCGTTTTTTTGGATTTTTCAACTTAGTTGAATTTTTGCTTATTTTGCGTGTCTGCTAAATTTATATTTTTTGCACCTTCTACTGCTTCCAGTATTTGAAATCTGTTTTGTAAAAAGGTTAACAGTTCGTCTACTTCGGGCACTTGCTTTTTTGGCGCTTGTGTTTCCAAATCTTTTAGCGTAGCACTATTTAACTTTGTCGAAATTATATGCAACAACATTGGTCCCCAGTTTTCTGGATCGTAACCTAGTGACTTAAGACACGTCATATGTCCCAACAACGATTCAATCAGTTGTCGCAATTCTGATGAGGTCTCCTTTGTGATAGGTTCCAGATCGAAGATTGCTTTAGTGTGCGTTTGGACGATTATTTTTTTATTGTTAAACCGTTCGTTTAAACAATTCCACGCCACTAAATAATTTTTTCCTTAGGTTTCGTACGATTGAATGACCTTTTCAGTGTCACCGAACAAAGCCGCTTTTAAATAAAAAATTTTTTATATATCCGAGATATCGTCATTTGAATGTATTAAGCAGTAAATATGTCCTTAAATATCGACCATTGCTTATAATCGCCACTAAATTTTGGTACGTCTAAAGCTGCTAGTTTTAAAACAGAGGCTCGCTTACTTACACTAGATCCCACACTTGATACGTTTTGACTTTTATTGTTTTCGATCTCATTTTAGACCTGATCCGACCGCGACTCGTCGGGTTTTTTGTGTTTTTCTACTAGTCTGACATAACTAGCTACGGCTGAGAAGTAAAAATTTTCAAATTCGTCCCGATACAATTCCTCATTTTCTAGGCTGGTGGATCGTTCTCCAATAGTGGACTGTATATTTGGAAATTCTATCCAGTCCTCTTCGATTTTTTCTCTTTTAACTATTAATTGAATTAAGTTATCGTTTTCAGAAAAAAACGTTGACAGAATTTAAGAACTTCGTTAAGGGGATTCCACCCGGCTGTGATTTCTACCAAAATATACCTATATTTTGCCAACTGTACTGATTGTTCTAATTATCGGAAACAAATTCCGAAAACGTATTTGAATTCGTCATGAAGTTTACTTGAAAACGACTTTTCAACTTTTTTGAAATTAATCGGTTAAACCCATCAAATTTTAATCCAAAATTTAAAATTTTTAGAATTTTAAAATAATAGTAATATTGAGAAAAAAAAAATCAATTTAAAAATGTAAGAAAGTCGTTTTCAAGTTAACTTCATGACGAATTCAAATATGTTTTCAGAATTTGTTTCCGATCACTAGAAAAATCTGTACAATTGGCAAAAGATTGATACTTTTAGAAAAAAAAAATAGTATAATATATTGTTCGTCAAGCGCGACGGTGCGTATTTGACATGTAACTGCGCGTGTGAAAGTGTCCGTTTCTATGAACCTGTACGGCGCCGCCCGCCCGAGTAAACCAAATATAATAATAGTTCCAGCACGATGACGTCTCGCCTGCTATACAAATGAAAATATCCATAAACTTATAAATAACATATTATATTATGCAATTGATATTATCGGAGTATCTCTATTTCCTGCACACTGCACATAATATTATTTATTAGCGTCTAACGGCTACGTATAATATCTGCTACGGTAATTATTGCCAGTTGCCTACTATATTGGCTTTTAATAAATTGTAATTCGTAAACGTTTTACCTTATTCTTCTTATGATGGAAAATGTTTTACGAATTAAAAAACGAAAAAGGAAATATTTATCCAAAAAACATAAAGGAAATGTAGATAAACTAAAAAAATGGAGAGAAAATCTTAAAACTGACAGTGACACGGTAAGTCAAAATAATTTACACCATATATAAATGTATACAATTTTATTATGTGCATGTGATTTTAATTTTGTACGTGTTATTATAATATAGGAAGAAATAAATAATTTGTCGGCATCGGAGAACCATCCTAATACTATCGATGATATTATAACAGAACCGGATAATGCCCAAATGTACGTCAGTCTCCAATTTATTATAATTATTGTTTTCTAGACATTATATGATTTATAGTATTTAAAATACATCACCTGTATAGGCAGACCTCCTGTAGAATATTGAGGGGGCTCAAATGGAATAAATATAATAAATTAATAGGTACCTACCTACAGAATAATAATAAAAAAATCATCTATGTATACAACATTTTGTAATCTGTAAAAAACTACGATATTGCTAATACTGCTTTTATATAGTATGATCGAGGTCCACTCGAGTACTCGACACCTACTATACAGCATAAAGACTTTCCCGGTTTTCTTTATAACTCAAATGTGTATATTTAATAATAGTATACAGCGATGAGTTTCTAGTATAGATTAATACATTTGAATTACAAAAAAAGCGGGAAAGTGGATGTCGCTCTGCTGTACAGAAGGTTACAAGTGGGTCATGGATAGTATTAAATTTTAATTCAACAATATAATATCATTGTATTCGAATTAATAATTAATTTGACTTTCCAGTAGACATTTTTTTTTTTGTTGATAAAGGTAGATCAACTTATGAGAAATCTTATTAAATCTTATTTTCAAATCTCCGCTCAGAATATAAAAATTAAAAAACTATTATTTTTCGTTTAAAAGTTACAGTTTCGTCAAAATTTGTCTTGATTTTGATGAAGTTCGTGAAAAATTCGTGAATTTTGATATTTGCTAGTGAGTACAACCAAAGATAACCTTTACAAAGCCCCACCAAGAAAACACAAGTCAATAATATAGTTGTAAAATCAATACATCCCTCGCTCCGCTCAGAATTTATAAATGGTTTTATTACTTATTTATTATTAAAAATACAATAACTCATAAGTATTTAAATTGTTTGCTTGCAACGGATTGCGAACCTAACCAAATCATCGTTGTCCTATACTCCTATGCCAATAAAAAAATATGAAAGACACATAGACACATTTTTTTTGTTTTAAAAGCATTATTACAGTTCATATTGTATTGAACATTGTATAATTTAGAAAAAACAGATTTTTTTCTGTATTCTTCTAACATTTATTTTATTAGTAATTTTGATCCCTAATAACGCCGTTATGGTTATTTAAGGGTTAATGATGATAGTATGGTACAAGACTTTTATCCATTGTCACCAGAAACTTCAACAAATATATTCGAACCAACATTTAGCCTAAGTACCGTGATCTCAGAAAACGATTCGACCTCAAGGTAAGAAATTTATTATACTATGCAATACGCTTTTTTTTTGTTTTATCT
>NW_021770374.1:1327356-1327799 GCF_005508785.2 Acyrthosiphon pisum | reverse complement strand
GTAGGTGGTAAACGTGTTAATTATTCCTTTAGAGGCAAGTGTTAAAAATAATAATGGGTTTAAAAAAATATAAACGTAAATGTATACTTAATATTATTAGTTATTACTATATTAAATATAGGCTCTTATCAAGCCCGTTGCGATACGGCTGTCAATGCGTTCAACCTCGGCCCTTCGTATATTAGCCATTTCCATAAAAAAGCTACTTTTCATAGTCCAGGATTGTTCACGAAAAAATATATTAAGAGGATACAAAAAAAGAAAAATGATATTAAACGAAGAAAATTAAATCAACCTGGGTGCATATCTATTACATTTTGTGTTTATATAACTATAACTATAATCAATGCTATAATTAATATTGTCTATTGTAATTTTTATAAATTTTTATATTTGTTTAATATTTTTTTCAGGATATAAAGTTAAAAAGAATATATTTTCTA
>NW_021770374.1:1324403-1325508 GCF_005508785.2 Acyrthosiphon pisum | reverse complement strand
TTTGAGCAGTCTGAAGTGCTGACTGTTTAGTTTTAGTTTTTGTGCGATTGTCTTGAAAAGTCTACATAGGTACAATAAAAAATACTCATTAAAACATTTTTAACAACATACAGTAGAACCTCGATTATCCGAACCCTCTATTAACCGAACTATAATTAGCGTATCCGAACGTTCTGTTATCCGAATATGAAAACTCGTATCCGGCCGGCCGGTTTATCGAATTTATCAAAACTATCGTTTTTGGTTTATTATTAGTACAGGTTATGTATGTATTTTACGTGTAAATAAAATAAATGTAATGTATTTCTTATAATGTATAAATAATGCTTCTGATAATGTAATGTATGTAATTCTAATAAAATATTAATAACAATAATAAATATTTAATTATAAAAATAATAAATAATTAAGACTTATGTAGGTAGTTCTAATTTTTTTTTTAAATTTCCAATATCCGAACTTTTGTGTATCCGAACTAGGTGCGGTCCCAATTAGTTCGGATAATCGAGGTTCTACTGTAATTAAAAATTAAAATACTTTTTCATAGAAAGTTGTACCTAACCAATCTATTTAATGGAAATTGTATTAACTATTCTGTAATATTGTAATGGGCATGTATTAAAAGGTATTATAACCGCTTTTACTTATTCGAACCATACTATGCGGTTCTCCTTGTAAAAGCATTTAGCATAACAACCTATGAGCACAAGACGGTGGTTTCTTCAATACGACAACAACAACAACTTTTACGACCACACCCAAGGCACCTGCGAGTTCCGTATACTGACCAGATCAAAGGAGCTGACAGCATATATAAGGGAGACAGGAGCACAGCCTGATCAGATGTACCTGGACCAGCAAGAACGAAGTCACTTCACGACACCAGCCATTATACACCGCTACACCGCTACACCGCTACTACCACGAAATAGTTCTACATAATACTATATTTTGATTGTTCTATATTATTAAACACATATTATTACTTTGAAATTAGTGTTATTATTTCAAATCACACATCGTTTGGATTCTGAAAGGGCTGCACGTAACAATATACCATAAATTACTTACTTTACCGCCATTTTTTTCAGTCCTTTACCGCTCC
>NW_021770374.1:1319382-1324353 GCF_005508785.2 Acyrthosiphon pisum | reverse complement strand
TTAACTTTAAATTTGACCATTGAGTTAAAACTCATTCAAACTGTCCGTACACTAACCGAATGATCATTTTAATTATTTATTGTATGAGAACTAAATAGATATTATAAGAACCTTTATCTCCACAACAAACCTAGCTTCTGGAGAAAATAATTTATATATAAATGCTATATTTCTGTAGTGATAATATTTGTATTAATGTATATATTACGTATGTATACTATTCAATTTTTCAACAGGAAAAAAAATAAAAATAAAAACAAAAATTATAACAAAATAGTAAAAGTAAATACTTAAATAAATAAACAAAATTAATACCAAGTCTTTATTGGATCTTAAAATCATAGTCTTTTCAAACTTGTCATCATTCATTTTGCCTCTTTTTTTTTGGACAGCACAGCACCTCCAACACTAAACACATTAATACCAAAAGTCTTTATTGGATTTTAAAATCATAGTCTTTTCAAAATTGTCATCATTCATTTTGCCTCTTTTTTTGGACAGCACAGCACCTCCAACACTAAACACTCTTTCTACAGCAGCACTGGATGGAAGTGGAGTATTGTATTGTATAAATACTTTTTTTAGAGTAGGCATGGAATTCAAAACATTTAGTTTCTTAGTGGGGCCTTTCTTAAAAAATTCATTCAATTCATTTTCAACTGAAACATTTTCAGATTTTTTTTGGGACCATGTAAAAAATGATGTACTGACATCTTTATCTTCATCACTACTGTTATTGGATTTATTTAAATCAATATTATCTTGTTCATTCGAATGCGCAGATATTACAGCTTCTCTTAAAAGAGAAATTGCTTCATTTTTTTTTTCAGTATTTGAGATCCAAGCAGTTTTAAAAAATGGATGAGATATACTTGCAATGATTAGGAATTTATCATGCATAAGTTCACCAAATCTTCTTGAAATTCCATGATGTAAAGCAATAAGCAAGGGATTACAATAACTCATTTTTTTGAGCTTGAGATTTTCAATTTTTAGTAGAAGTTCAGTAATAGTGGGTAGTAAAAATCCGAAATACATATTATGATCACCCTGAGATAAAAATAGATACAAATAAAAATAGCATTAAAACAGTTTATGTGACTCAATTATTCACATTCAAGAGTTTAATGAATATAAATAATTGTCAGGAATTGTGTTAATTTATTTTAATACATTTCATTACTTAGATACAAAAATTATAATTCTTTTATATTTCAACAAATATTCAGTTCAATAAATTTTACCTGAAGTATATCAAGCGAAACTGCTAATGGCTCCATTACTGCACAGTACTCTTCAATAAATTCTATATCATTCTTATTAAATCTTGTAATTTTTATTTCATCACACATTGAGTTAAATTTAGGAGGTGCAGACTTATAATGGCTTAAGAGAAATCTTACACTATCAAACAAAGAATTCCATCTTGTTACATTAGGGGTTTTAAAATATACACCTATTGTATTTTTAATAGTGTCAACGAATTGGGTTGAACGATTTTGTTTATTAAAAATACCATTTAGCTTTGCAAAAGTCGCTCGACTTTGCTTTTTATATGTATAATTATTCAATGCACTCTCAGAGTCCTGTAATAAAATGTTTATGATATTAATTAGTATAAAATATTTAGTTTAATTTCACAATTTCAATTATATGTCATAAATAATAATTCACCTTTATTGCTACTAAGTTGAGTGTATGGGCAGCACACCGGTGATGTTTTGGTAAGACATAACAATGATCATATTCTAAATCATTATCAGAATTATTTTCAACGGAGTTCAAAATATCAATAATTGGTATCATATTAACTCCTTCAGACATATGATTTTCTGAATCCAATTCCTCATCAACATGTTCATTTAATATTTCAGTTTCTCCTTCTGATTCAATAATTTGATGAACAAAGGAATTCAAGTTGGAGTTAACAGGTAAAAAATCTTCATCATTCTGACCATAAACTCTAAATAAAGAAAATATATTTGTAAATTAAATATGAACAATAAACTGAATAAACACTTGACTTATTATTATTATTTTGCATGGGTATTTTACAATTTGTATATTATGTAATATGTACAATTTATAGAATAATTAAATTAATATTTTTTTTTTTATTTAGACTCACTTAAAACTCTTCACAAAATTGGACCCATTATCTGTGGTACTGTATGAAATTTTATTATTGATTTCAAATTCTGTATATACTGACTCCATACTCTTGGCCAAAACATCATAGGAATGTTTTCCTTCAAGTCGTCGTATGGCTAATAAACAAGATACTCTTTCTAACGTGCTTACATTGATCCAATGCCCAGTTATACCAATATAGGACCTAGAAAATTGTTAGAAACAATACGGCTAACTAAGTTACTATTCTAATCAAAGTACAATTTGATTTAAATGATAAATAAACGAAAAAATAATAATATTAAAAATGATCATCAATAAATAGGCACATACCTCTTGAATATCGACCAACAATCAACTGTCGTTGTTACATGATTTACAAGACTCATTTCTTTTTTTAAATTTTGCAATACATCAACTACATTATTATCAAATCTTTTCATTAATGTTGGACGGCTAATAACTTTTAATGTTGGGTAACCTTCTTGAATTAATAATTTAAAATCATCTGATTCGACTAAGGAAAATGGTAAACATTGATTTAATATCAACTTCTGAATCATTGTATCCAAGATAGCTAAAGAAAAAAATGATGATATTTAAAATTAATGTTAATGTTTATGTATAGTGTTGCCTTCTTAATTCAAAATAAAATATCCTAACGTATTTTAAAAACTCACATTGTGTTATTTTAGTTTTGTTACTTTTATTCTCCAATGATTTTTTTTGTAAGCTACATTCTTTTAGCGTCAGTTGTCCAGACATCAATTTAGATTTTTTATTTGGTGATGGTAAATTAGCATCTTGTTTTATAATATTGCTATCTTTTCCAATGGTTTCATTCCCAATATTATCAAAAATTGATTTATGCTGACTCTAAATAATGATAATAAATAAAAATAGTAACAAATTTTTAATTTAGTAAATATTTTTATATGATTTTATTTATAGGTAGTATTAATGAAAATCGGCAGTTTTGTAGGTATAAACAAAACTAACATAGAATATATTATGTTTATGTAGGTAACAGTAGTAAAATTACAACAAAGTAAATATTAATTAATACTTACAGCTAAATGTTTTCTTAAATTTGAAGTAGACCTGGTATCTGCGGATAAAGTTTTTGGACCAACACAATGTAAACATTTCACATAATACTTCATGTAAGAAAATTTATCCTCAATTATTTTAAGAACTTTGAAATGTTTGTTGTATGTATTCCAAGGTAACTGCAAGGTCTCACATTGAGTTTCAATAGTTTCATCCATCTTCTCATCAGATTTAGAGGTAGTTGTAGTCATCAAGTATAACAATTCAATAAATAAAAACAAAATGTCAAAAATGTGACTGCACAGACAATAATGTAAGACGAGCCGACCCCGCGAGGTTAGGTTAGTGGCAGTAAACGTTTTGTCGTTTTCCGAATACGGGTAAACAAGGATCTAACATCATGTTGGTTTATGGGGTCGTTTTAGGTTCAGACTTCAGATCATAGATAAACGTAAAGTCGTAACCGAATCAGCAGATCGAGTTTCGCTTCATTATTGTTCTATGTTTAATGTTTATAGTTTGGACTAGGTATATTATTTAGTCATGATATTACTTTTTATTTCTGAGAAAAAAGATAATAAATAATCATTTATTGAAAAAAAAATCGATAAAGTATTTAAATAAAAATATTTGATTTTCAAATACAAATACGTCCAAGACAGTATTTAAAATACTTTCCAAATACTTTATTCAAAAAGTATTTAAAAAGTATTCTAAATACAATAAAAGTATTTAAATACATTTACTCAAATACTTTTACTCAAATACTTTACAAGACTGCAATTTCATCAGTATGTCATACACCATTTGATTGTTCATTTAAAAATTAAATTTTTTCTCATGAAATTCGTAAAGGATTTTTTTCTGAATTTCATTTTGATTGTTCTATGTGTCGTAAAAAAGAAATTATTTATTCTGAACCCCCAATTTTAAATGAGAAATTAACGGTAAACACTGCAGCTGTCACTGCCATGTTAAATACAGGGCAAGGGCATTCCCAATTGGATCAATTTTCAGCCATTTTAGATATGCCTTGTATGTCTAATAAAACATATCAGAAAGAACATGAATTCGTGGCAAATAAAACACAATTAACTACATGGGAATCGATCGAAGAGGCTGGCAAAGAAGAAGCACGATTAGCTATTGAAAATGGTGAAGTAAATAGTAATGGTATACCCTTGATAACTGTCGTTGCTGATGGCGCGTGGTCAAAAAGATCCTATAAACATAACTACAATGCATTATCTGGAGTTGTCCGTTTTTATTTTAATAATTTTATAAAATATTAAAAAAGGCGGGCAAGACTATAATTTTAATATTTTAATATTTACTAATTTTTAGGCTTGCATTGTCGGTTATAGAACAAAAAAAGTATTATTTATTGGAGTACGGAACAAATACTGTTCGGTATGTATGAAAGCTAAGGCAATAGACAAAGATCCTCCAAATCATATTTGGTATAGAAACTGGAACAACACTAGCACTTCTATGGAGTCAGATATAATTGTAGAAGGTTTTCGACAAAGCATTCCTACACATAATATAATTTATCATAAACTCATAGGAGATGGAGACTCTAGTGTACTAAAAAAAATTATGTTTGTCAAAACCGTATGTATTTGATACGGAAGTACAAAAAATTGAGTGTACTAACCATAATTTAAGAAATTATTTAAATCGCATAGTGGATATAGCATCTAGGAGAAAAAGTTCAAGCGGCGTTGTCGTCCCTGGTGAGCTACGAAAAATGTTAAAGGAACGACGTTTAAAACTGGAAATAATTTTTTT
>NW_021770374.1:1316888-1319332 GCF_005508785.2 Acyrthosiphon pisum | reverse complement strand
CAATTAAATATAGATCGAAATTAGACGTCCCTTTAAATTACAAGATCACTTTATTAAGGGAGGATATAGAAAATGGGCGTTATCATGTTTTTGGTTCTCATGACAAGTGTGCTAAGTGGGTTTTTCGTAATGTGCTTATTTAAACATAAAAAAAAGGTTATAGACAAACTTTATTATAATAATTAATGATTTTTTTTAGTTATTTTTGTGATGGACCTAAACCCGGAGAAAGAAATATAATCTCCGAAATGGAAAATTGTGGACTTTGGCAAGATATTTTGGGAGCAAGAAATTTAGTTGCACATCATTCTGATAGTCTCATTCATTTTGTAAACAAAAACTGCGTGGAAAGTTATAATAGCGTTGTTGCTAAATACGTAGGTGGTAAACGTGTTAATTATTCTTTTAGAGGCAAGTGTTAAAAATAATAATGTGTTTAAAAAAATATAAACGTAAATGTATACTTAATATTATTAATTATTACTATATTAAATATAGGTTCTTACCAAGCCCGTTGTGATACGGCTGTCAATGCGTTCAACCTCGGCCCTTCGTATATTAGCCATTTCCATAAAAAAGCTACTTTTCATAGTCCAGGATTGTTCACGAAAAAATATATTAAGAGGATACAAAAAAAGAAAAATGATATTAAACGAAGAAAATTAAATCAACCTGGGTGCATATCTATTACATTTTGTGTTAATATAACTATAACTATAATTAATATTGTCTATTGTAATTTTTATAAATTTTTATATTTGTTTAATATTTTTTTTTCAAGATATAAAGTTAAAAAGAATATATTTCCACACGGACCTGACGAAGACTATGGAGCAGTAGAACAGCCTTCTGAAATAGTTGATATGCCAATTGAAGAGTATGAAATTAAAAAAACCGAGTTTCTAAAAAAATTAAAACTCACAAATGAAGATATAAACTTATTGGAAAGAAGTACTATTAATAAATCACAAATCGATGAATGGCGAAGGCAAAGAAAAATGAGACTCACAGCTTCAAACTTTGGAAAAGTTGCCAGATTGAGATCAACCACTTCTCGCGAAAATACAGTCAAATTTATTTTATACGACTTATTTCGTGGTAATGCTGCAACAAAGTAGGTCAATTATGCATTACACTCACCCATTTTTTTCTTTATTCTTTATATTATGTATAAAATATTTATTATATGGGTTACTTATACTACTTTCTCAGTCATAATAATAATGTTTTTAGATATGGAATTCAGAATGAACCTTTGGCAAAAAAAAATTTGGAGTTAAAGCTTGGGTCAGTAATATTACCCTGTGGGCTCTTTGTTGATAATGATTTGCCTTTTTTGGCTGCTAGTCCAGATGGTTTGATAAGTTATGATTCTATTGTTGAAATTAAATGTCCATCATCCATAAAAGATTATACGCCGGAAGAGGCCTTTTATGAAAAAAAATTAAAATGTATGACGTATAATGATGGAAATTTACAGCTGAAAACATCACATGCATACTTCTATCAAATTCAGGGACAACTACATATAACTAATAGGAAGTTTTGTTATTTTTGTATATGGACACCTAAAGGTAAAAATTATTATAAATGAAGCTTAAATTTATAAGTTAAAAGAAAATGTATACAATTAGCCATTTGTTATATAAAATTATAATAATAACACTCATACCAATTAATAGGACTTACAGTAGAGAAAATTGAAAGGGATGACAAGTTCTGGATGGATATAGAACCAAAGTTGAAGAAGTTTTACATGGAATGTTTACTTCCGGAAATAATTGATTCGCGACTTGACCGAGGACTTCCACAGGCTTATAATATTATAATTAGATACTTATTATAATAATGTATAATACGTACAATAAATTGAATAAAATAAAAAAATTTTTGCAATGATGAGTATTTTTTTGACTCTCAAATAAATACAATTTAGGTAGTATACAGGTAGGTAATAGGTAATTACATAAAAATATAAACGAAAAAAATTAAGTCTAAAAGGCGAATAAAATAATCATAAAAATTACTTTATTATTTTAAATAAACGCTTGTTATTATTGTATTATTAATAACAGCTTACAAGTTACAATAGTTATAAACTTATTTTACCTATCTTTATATTTAATTACGAAAATGCCTGCGATCAATATTCGTTGGGTAAAAAATAAAAATTTAAAATTACGTCAGGCAGCGAATGATATACTATCTAGTATCTATAATAATAATTATTATTGATGTACATGTACTATGTATATTTATTATATTTTTATACAGGAAGATAAGAAATATCATAATGTTGCGGGCTGTAGTAGTCATGTGGGCGGGCGGGGGCACTAACACTAATGATGGTTTACTACAAACACAAATACACGCCACGCACGCACGCACTTTGTAAATGGCATAAAATTGCCTATACTTAGCTCCTTAAACACGGTCGGTATCGA
>NW_021770374.1:1309552-1316788 GCF_005508785.2 Acyrthosiphon pisum | reverse complement strand
ATCCCCTTAACTGTAAAGCACTTTAATTGTTCAATATTGAACATAGTATTATAAATGGGAATGGAATAAATTTTTCTGATAATTGGGAATATTTCCAAAAAATGGTAGGTATAGACTTTTAAAAATTAACATTGTTTATAACAGAACTAACAATACTTTTGTTTATCATGAAAATAAAAACCAAAATTATTTTAAATAATATGGATAAAAGTATTATAGTATTTTAAGTACTTTCAAAATACTTCCATTAATAGAAATAGATACTTAAAAGAAAAATGCTGTACAACATTTTCATTAAATTACCATCATCAGCATTATCAAATGAAAATAACACTTTTGAAGCCAAACTTTCGGTATGTCCAGATATGCTAGTAGTATTAATGAGTTCTAAGGTATTGCTCTCTACAAATGATAACGGAGTACATGGTGTGTTATAGCCAGTTCTTCTTTGAGCAGTCTGAAGTGCTGACTGTTTAGTTTTAGTTTTTGTGCGATTGTCTTGAAAAGTCTACATAGGTACAATAAAAATACTCATTAAAACATTTTTAACAACATACAGTAGAACCTCGATTATCCGAACCCTCTATTAACCGAACTATAATTAGCGTATCCGAACGTTCTGTTATCCGAATATGAAAACTCGTATCCGGCCGGCCGGTTTATCGAATTTATCAAAACTATCGTTTTTGGTTTATTATTAGTACAGGTTATGTATGTATTTTACGTGTAAATAAAATAAATGTAATGTATTTCTTATAATGTATAAATAATGCTTCTGATAATGTAATGTATGTAATTCTAATAAAATATTAATAACAATAATAAATATTTAATTATAAAAATAATAAATAATTAAGACTTATGTAGGTAGTTCTAATTTTTTTTTTAAATTTCCAATATCCGAACTTTTGTGTATCCGAACTAGGTGCGGTCCCAATTAGTTCGGATAATCGAGGTTCTACTGTAATTAAAAATTAAAATACTTTTTCATAGAAAGTTGTACCTAACCAATCTATTTAATGGAAATTGTATTAACTATTCTGTAATATTGTAATGGGCATGTATTAAAAGGTATTATAACCGCTTTTACTTATTCGAACCATACTATGCGGTTCTCCTTGTAAAAGCATTTAGCATAACAACCTATGAGCACAAGACGGTGGTTTCTTCAATACGACAACAACAACAACTTTTACGACCACACCCAAGGCACCTGCGAGTTCCGTATACTGACCAGATCAAAGGAGCTGACAGCATATATAAGGGAGACAGGAGCACAGCCTGATCAGATGTACCTGGACCAGCAAGAACGAAGTCACTTCACGACACCAGCCATTATACACCGCTACACCGCTACACCGCTACTACCACGAAATAGTTCTACATAATACTATATTTTGATTGTTCTATATTATTAAACACATATTATTACTTTGAAATTAGTGTTATTATTTCAAATCACAACATCGTTTGGATTCTGAAAGGGCTGCACGTAACAATATACCATAAATTACTTACTTTACGCCATTTTTTTCAGTCCTTTACCGCTCCGGGCATTGCATTTAAGGACTCGACGATTGCTTCCCAACGTTTTTGAGCCATTTTAAAAGTAAATGTGGAGCTAAATTTACCACTTAATAACTGCAAATCTTGTTTCAAAAACTCATTAAGGGCAATCATTTGTTCTGTCGTCGCCCGACCTTTTAATGTCGTTAGTCATTTTTAAGTTAAAAGTATACAATAGGTATTTCAATATTATTAATTTATTACATTTATTATTTTTTTTTCGGTTATCACCAAAAACAGTTCTTATCATCATGATAACCCAAAAACCATATTTGGTTATGCGTGGTTATACGAATACCTCGTTTTCCTACGACTAAATTGTAGTATAGTATAACTAAATTGTAGAGTGGTGTTCAAGAATAGACATCAACAGATAACAGAAAACGTACACGACTAACCATACGACTATCGTCGTATACTACTTATTTTCGCTTGAATGTCGAACGAGTTCGAGGATTGACCCCCTGGGTTTCCCAATACGCCCTCGGTCACCGCCCGTCATGGTATTTACAAATTACCACCAAGTTGGGATTTTCCTGTGGGCTGTGTTTATTTTTGTCGCGTCGCCCGCCCATCCGACGACGTACCTATGCACGAGTGACTGGTGTGATATTGTTATAAATTTATCATTATTGAAAATTGAATAAAATGGTAATAAGTAATAGCCTAATGCGGACATGCGGTTATTGCGATTTGCGGCTTAGTGTTTGACGTTTGTCAACGAGTTGATTAACCTTATGCGTATGGCGTATCTGTTTCGTATTTTATACGCAATAATCGATCATTTAACGAGTCTTTTTATAGCAACAGTGAGATAATTCCCAATAACTCACCACGAAGATTTTGGTTGTCATATTCTCCATCTAAAGATCGAGTGTATTGTATATCATGTAAACTGTTTGGGCTCCCAAAAGCGAAAAAAGATAATTTAGCATTACAAGGTTTTGGTGATTGGTGAATTTAACTAGAAAAATTTCATTTCATGAACATTCACCAGAACATTTACAATCAGAAATTAGTCGAGGCCTTTTTATAAAAAATAATCGGGTCAATGTAGATGTGCAACTTACTCAGTATGCCAATAGACAAGTTGCTGATAATCGAGAAGTAGTCCGTGCTATTGTAGAAGTTTTATATTTTGCTGCCCGGCAGAATATACCTATACGAGGTCATTCTGAATTTCAGTTATCTTTGAACCGGGGAAATTTTATTGAGATGTTAAAAATAATTGCTTATCATAATTCACCTCTTACCGTACATCTTGAAAAGGTTAACAAAATGAAAAAAAATAGACTTACATTTATGTCTCACGAATCTCAAGATCTACTTTTACGCATTATGAGTGAAATAGTTCGTTCAACAATATTAAAAAATATGAAGAAAGCTGGTATTTTTTCTGTGATTATTGATACAACCACTGATATATCTAATCAAGAACTGTTTTCATTTGTAGTTCGGTTTGTTAATGAAAATGGTAAAAAAGGTTATTGGCATTAGAAATAGCAAGTGATGGTACTGGACATGGGCTATTTAACTTGTTTTGTACAATAACAAGTAAATACAGTATTGATTGGAAAAAAAACTTGTGCTCAGGCATATGATGGTGCTGCGGCAATTCAAGGGATTTACTCTGGTCTGATATTGCTCATACAACAGCAAAATCCCAAAGCCATTTATGTATGGTGTTTTGCACATCTTCTCAATTTAGTTGTAGTCGATACTTGTGACTCGTGTGTTGATACCAAAAATTTTTTGGGAGATGTACAAGCATTGGTATTTTTTATGAAAGCACGCAAAAGAACTACTGTATTTGTTGAGTGCCAGAAAAAGTCATATGAAAATAAAAGAGTTCAAAGGATGAAAAGTTTTTCTGATACTCGTTGGACGTCCCATGATAGAGTTTTAACCGTTATTTTTGAAAAATATCGAGCGTTAGTTGAATCTCTGAAGCTATTAACTAATTTATCAGATAGAGCGACAGCATCAACTTCCAGAACATTTTTGAATACGATATCAGAATTCAAATTTATATTATTTTTTTTTTTTTTTAATATTTTTAATGTTACTACACCTTTATCCAATTATTTGCAATCAAGAAACATTGATTTTATTGAAGCATTAAATTTGGTTAATATTGCAAAATAAAACTTAATGAAGTTACGATCTGATGATTCTTTTGATGATTTTTTAAAAACTACTAAAGAATATTGAAAAGTAAATGAAGTTGTCAACTGTGATTTTAAAGAAGTAAGAAAGAGGACGAAAAAGAAAATGGCAGGTGAAAATGCAGGAGATGAAATTCAAGATTCAGCTTGCCATAAGTACAAAATTAACACTTATTATGCTGCTTTGGATCAAATTATCACATCAATAACCGAAAGATTCATTCAAGCAAAAGAAATTATGAAAGACCTAGCTTTATTAAACTCTGATCGCTTGTTATGTAAATCTCAATAACTTCCATTAGATAGTTTTGAACATATAGTTCCACGGATTGGTGTAAATTAAAGCCAATTAAGAATTGAATATGTGCAACTGAAAAATAATATAAATCGACTATTTAATGGAATGAAACTATCTTCAGATCTACATGCATCAAATTCAAATATGAATATTGACAACAATAATGAGATATCAAGTTTTACTGAGGAGGAGATTTCAGATAATGAAACAATAAATGAAAACGATAAGGTCACAGCTAAAATATCAGTTACTACAATCATTGAACTTTTGTCTAGCTATGATTTAGTTTCAGCTTTTCCAAATATATATCAAGCTTATAAAGCATTGGCTACCATTCCACCTTCATTATCAACCGCAAAACGTACATTTTCTAAAGTATGATTTAAATTTTTAAATGTTATGTTTATAATATAAACAATAACAATTTGTTAGATTACAAATGCTTTGCTTATTGTTTATAAGTTTATAATAAAATATAGTTAATTCAAATTTGTTTTAGGTGAAATTAATAAAAATAAGGTTACGATCAACTATGGGGCAGACAAGACTTGAAAGTTTAATGCTATTAAGCTGCGAAAAGGATATCTATATCGACATGAATGAAGTGATCGATACATATGCTCAATCAAGTGAACTTTTACAAAAATCATTATTATTCAAATAAATATAAAGATATAATAAAATATCTGTATGAATAATTATAATATATTTATATATGTATTATAATTTATATATATATACACGTATTATATACCTATATGTATATTGAAAACAATTAAATATTACTGCATCTATTTTTAGTATCTTATGTTTTTTCAAATATTTTGGTGTTGATATAAAACGTGGATAGGTGGGGTTAAAATCATTTACTGCGTCATTGAAAAAATAAGTTCACGCCGCCACTGCCCAGGATAGTTTAAACTTTGGGTGGCTTATATTTGATAAAATAAATGATTTACTCTTAATTTTTTTTAAATCTAATTTATAATCAAATCTTTTTTCTAAGCTACTTATAATATTGAAACATAAAGGTCTACAGTGGACTAAATTATTCATTTGTATTAGCAATAGTCTTAATGTCAGTATAGTGGGGGCAATAAAACCTAAATGACAAGACCTTTCACCCTGCAATTTATCCAATGAAATTGCAAGTGGAACCATCACCTTACAATATTCTTTTAAGAAACTCCATTCATTTTTTTTCATTTTTTTCATTTTTAACTCATTAAACACCAAGACTAAATTCTGTGTATTTGTAACTACTGTATGTACAGCATCATACAACAAATCCCATCTTGTCAAATTAGGAACTGGAAATTTACAACTACATGAATCAAAAACTTAATCTGAGAATACAGTACTACGACTAAGAAGATTCCAAGATGATGATAACTTTTTAAATGTAATTTTTGCAATTGAATTATAGGCTTGATCAACTATTTTGGCAGTATCAGCTGTAGCAAGTAGATTTAACGCCTGTGCAGAACATGTTAGTATATGACTTTGCTGCTATAAACAAAATTGGTGGTAAAATATTCATGCTCTAGGTTTAGTCAACTCATACAAAACTTTAAGTTCAGAAAAAAGCAATTTTTCAAAATATTTTTTTGGTTTGCCATTTCTAAAACCAAAGCAGTTAACAAATGTTTTGTAGAAGATTTAATAACAATGCAACCAAATGACAAGCAAAGAGAATTATGGTATTCATGTCGTATGCGGTCTACCGCACACTTGTCGTCTACCTGTAGAAATGGAAGTGTAAAAAGAACAAAAGTATTATTATTATTATTATTATTATTATTATTATTATTAGTTCAATTAAATTATAGAAGAAAAACTTTATTATATTGGATGAATAGTAATATGAATTGAATAATTGGTATTTCAATGTAAAGTAATTAAATTAAATGTGTCTATAAGCATGTTAAGAAATAAAAGACACCGTATGACATTATGTAATATTGTTGCTGGAATAAGATAAAATAATAATTGTTAACTTAAAACAATTGCTACAGTCTAAGTTATGTTTATGTGTGGTTTGGTATAGAATTGTAACAGAGTCATTGGAATACCTAATAAAAATAGTCATGATACACTCACTAAAGATGGCACCGCTCTTGAGAACAGACGACGACGATGATGTGTTTCTGCTTCATAATCATGACCTAGTACGAAATGTCTCGAGCACACTTTTGAGTTGGCCAAAATCTGTTGTGCATTTATACCACAGTTCTCGACAAACAACACCCACTGACGTCTCCGGTGGTCATTCGCTGGAAACCTAATTTAACCATTACATTTTGAGTAGTTTTAGTGTAAGTCTAGTATGAGTTGTTAATAAATTTATTGTAACCTGTGCAACGAAACTCCATCAACACCATCGACGTTTCCGCAGATCACACACAATCTAACCATGGTGATGTGCCTAAACTTTGACGTTTTAAAGAAAATATAAAATAGCATCATATTGTAAACGTAATTAATAATGTATATTATTGCTCAATATTTAAATCAATAAATGTTTCAATTTCTTTTGCATTCACACGATCAATATTATTGCTCAATATTTCAATTGAATATATTGTTCAGTTTCGGTCAAAATGTCTAGCGAAGAGAATGCGATAATTGCTATTGCTCTTGCCTTGTCACTTGATGAAAAAAAAAACCAAAAAAGGTAAAAAAACAACGAAGAACCTGGACAAAAGAGTGGTTGAAAAATAGACAACAATATACTCACGAGAAGCTATTAACAGAGTTGCGTAATTTTGAAAAAAATGATTTCAAAAATTTTTTAAAAATGGATGATGGATGTTTCGATGAAATTTTAAATTTGGTGAATCCATTTATTAAAAAACAAAATACGTCAATGCGAGAAGCTATACCAACAAGTCAAAGACTGTCTGTTACACTACGTTATTTGGCTACCGGAAACACATTCGAGGACCTGAAATTTATCAGTGCGATATCTCCTCAATCCATTGGAAAAATTGTGATTGAAACTTGTGAAGCTTTAATATATTGTCTTCGAAACTATATAAAGGTAAGCTACATATTCTGCCGCCTTAAACCTCAAAAGGGTATCTCCAAATATTGAAATGTTGCTAAAATTACATAACAAGTTGTTATTTTGAGGTTAGCACTGCAGTATTATACCAACTTTTTTTCTTATAAAGTAGTAAATTTAAAAACATAATATAATGTTTGATA
>NW_021770374.1:1309277-1309502 GCF_005508785.2 Acyrthosiphon pisum | reverse complement strand
TTCTGTATAACGATTAACTCAAAACATGTATAACGTTTTAAATCTAAATAACGATAAACGCAAAAATTCTGTAACGTTTTAATTGCATATAACGTTAAACGGAATTTTTTTTCAAATTCAAGCCCTGCCCAAGAGTCTATTTCATTTAAATATATAAAACTCCTTCCAAGTCAATAACTGAAATAGCACATTTGCACGAATCACTGTAAAATAAATACTTTGATC
>NW_021770374.1:1308771-1309177 GCF_005508785.2 Acyrthosiphon pisum | reverse complement strand
TTATCTTTTTAACACCCGGGGAAAGTTAAAACAATACGCCCATCTCGGGGAGATTACCAGAATTAGTATTTTTTTAGGAAAAATTAAGCACACTCACACAGTATTGTGAGGACCAACATTTACAAAACCTTTTGCAATATACTAGACCAATATTTTATTTACCACAAATAATTTAAACGATTTTAACTTAAAAACGAAACATTTTAAATTTTTAGCTAATCAAGTAATTTATCAAGTTTTAGAAGCACTTTTTAAGGCCAGTTGTACCATCTTTGATTAAAGTTAACCAAATCGGCAGAATTTGGCCGATTAAATATATGTTATCAGCTGAGTAAGCTTATTCAAAGTTTAACCGTATAGACGGTACAACTGGCCCTTAATGGTGTATTAAAGATAAAATCTGTGG
>NW_021770374.1:1307185-1308721 GCF_005508785.2 Acyrthosiphon pisum | reverse complement strand
CACGATAGCATCGATTACAGTATTTCTTCTGGGACATCTTCATCATTTACTAGTGAAAAATCTAGATGTTTAGATTCTCCTTTAGATTTCATAAGTCCTAGTAGGCTATAATTAAATAATTTTACTCAACTGTATATTTATAATTTACTGCGTGCTTACTAAAAGCTTATAAATATCATTTAGGTTCTTCAAAAGGTTGTCAAACTCTGAAAGCTTGGTCTGAAAAAACACCCAGAAAAGTTTTGTTAAGGCACCAATTGAAGATCGAGAAAGAAGCTCGCCTGAAAGCTGAAAAAACCATTTTGGCCTTGAGCAATCAGTTGGCTGAATTCAATACTGTTGACAACTTTCTCTCCCTATGTGAACAACATTTGTCACCCAGTGTACTAACCATTGTCAAATCACATATGGTATGCAAGACAAGAAACCCTCATGGATACAGGTACACAAATGATATGAAACAATTAGCATTAACAATTTACTTCTTGGGCCCATCTGTGTATAGATTATTAAAAAGTACACTAAGTCTACCTTCAGTTCGGACTTTAAGAAGAGTTAATTCAATCTTGATTGAATTAAAAGAATTAAACAAATCTTGATGGAATATTTTTTATTATATAATTTTTTTATTTTATATATATTTTTTAATTAATACAGATTTTTTTTTATTTAATTTAGATTTTCAATAATTTTTTTTTTAATATCTTCTTCGATTTGTTATATTCAATCAAGGATCTTTTTATCAAATATAAATTTTTTCTTCAATTGATATTTTTTCATAGTTTGTAAAATTAAGATGTTGTTGAACGGAGTGGAGTGGTACGGGGTTACCCCTCGAAATGTTAGTCCACTTCTCCACTAATCTAAACTTTGAATATTTATAACTCGTAAGCTACTTGCCCAAAATTCGATTTATGTGTATCAAAATACTAAGAAAAATATTCTGTTTTGGAATATAAAATTAAAACCCTATGTTGTCGTTCAAAAAAGTAAATTACTTAAAAAATTACAAGTATAAAAAATATAATTTTTTAAGAAATATGTTGTTTTATGAGCGACTTGAAACTATGTAAAAAAATATTTTCAAAAAATGTTACACTTTTTGAAATAAGGAGTGTTATTTGATGAAAGAATCACCCAGTATATTTAATAAAAAAAAACATATTCCATAAAAAAAACCTTGATTGAATAAAACAAATCTAAATAGAAATAAAAAAAGTCTTAATAAAAAATCTGATTAAATATAGAATTTTTAAATTTCTATTTAGATTTTTTTAGAAATATAATTTTTTTACTAAACAGATTTTTATTATATAAAGGTTTTTTTTATTAAGAATATATCTTTATTACTATTTATATATGTTCTATTTTCTTTAGATATTTTAATTAAATACAGATTTTTTATCAAATATAAATTTGTTATTATATTTAAATTTATTATTACACAAACTTTCGAAAAATTATTGAAAAAATCTAAAGTAAATAAAAAAATCTGTATTAATTAAAAATGTAAATAAATAAAAAACTATATTTAAT
>NW_021770374.1:1288269-1306615 GCF_005508785.2 Acyrthosiphon pisum | reverse complement strand
CCCCCATGAATTTTTTGATTTTCTAGGGGAAAGAATGTCGTGCGAATTTTCAAAATAGGCGTGCGAATTCGTGCGAATTACGTGCTAAATATCTGTATAGTTTGTTTATAGATTTTCCTTGGGGGGGGGGGGGGGGCTGGCGAAACGTACGTTTTCGATGAGTTAGATAATTATATGAACTAGTGGTGTTCATATCGCATTGTCGTTCGTTTAGTGAGTAATCGTTCATGAACGGTACACCTCTAGTTCATTTTGAATTTCGTTCATTTGACGTTTCGATGAGTTAGATGAACTATACTCCGCGCGCCGAGAGAGCGCAAGTTGCCCGCGCATCCAAATGATGTCGCTCTGCGGTTTCGAAGTCTAATTTCTCCCACCAAGTCGACTGGTCGTACGCCATCGTAAACCACCGAGCGCTATCGTCTGTTATCGAATTACGAGTCACGACGACGCGACCAGGGGATTGGGATATGAATTTCATACGTGTTTGTATGGTTCTATAAAAATTAATACAAAATCGTACCACTGTCTTCAATAGCGCTGCAACCCATGGAAAAGTACTGATAACGGGCCGTTTATTACTGATTACTGAAGTAGTGAAATGTTTTTAAATCAAATGTGTGTTTTATTTTTTATGTGTTAAATAGTAAAATGCCCTCAACTAAATGCAGTGTTCTTGGTTGTACTAGTAGAGAAAAAAACATGTATTTCCAAACACTGACAGCGACTACAAGATTTGGCTGGAGTGTTTTAACAAAGAAAAACTTTTCAAAATGGATAAATCTTTAGTTCATTGGTATGCTTGATGATACAGAGAATTCTCCTTTATTAAATAATGTACACGGTAATATTTAAATCATTATAATTTATAATACATTTTTATTTTTCTAAATACTTTAGTTTTGTTCTATTTATAGATCATATATTACTACCGATAGACAAGACCAAAGAATTTAGTACAAAATACAAGGGTAGAAAGAAAAATGAATTGCTAAAAAATATTAATGTACCAAGCCAGCGTCATTTAACACCCAACTGTAAAAAGTTGTTTCACGAAGCTATGAAACTTAAAAAAAAAAAGTGAACGTTTACGACAGAACAAAAATAATTTTAAAACTAGAGTAAAGCTGATTGAAAAATTTGCAAAATCTCCTTGTACTGATAAACTGATGAACAAATTAAACTTAACAACACTAGAATTTTTCAAATCACAAATTAAATGTCAAACAACCAAACCCAAGGGTCGCAGGTATTCGTTACAAGACAAATTATTATCTTTATCTATATTTAAAAATTCTCCAAAAGGATACCGTTTTCTCTCAACTATATTTTCATTGCCGTCAAACAAAACGTTGAATAACCTTCTGAATCGTGTACCTTTTGAAGCTGGAATTAATGATCGTCAAATGTTTGTATAACTGAATGAATTTTTGAAAAATGTTCACAATAATACAAGGTGGCATTTATCCAAGTCCCCCATCTTGTTAATATGGGTTCTGGTGGCAACGGAATCTCATTGTTTGTTATATTTAAAAATGTTTTAATACGTACAGGTGATTTTCGAAACACTTTTTTAACTGAGGCTACTACTTTATCAACATCTGAAAATTCGCCACGAATTTTTTCGGCAATTCTATGAAATGCATGAGCGAGGCAAGTTAAATGTATGCATTTAGAGTAAAGGGTATTTATACATTTACCCACCTTCACCATATACGGGGCAGCATCACTTAGAAACAATAAAATATTATCATGCTGAACTCCATCGGGCCATAATATTCCCATAGCTCAAATAACTTAAATATAGTTGAATAAATTAGTTTTCTCTAATTCTTCGGAATGTAATAAAAAAATTTCCCCGGCTCTATCAATTTCCAGTGTTTACACTATATAGTGTTTTTCCTATTACAACATTTTCCACAAAACGCCCGGTGACATCCATAGTCTCATCAACAGATACCCAAATTTTTTTTTTGTCAACATAGTTCCTAATTTTCAACAGAGTTTCTTGATAAATGTCTTCTACGTACCCAACTAAATTAAATTACTAATATACAGTATACTTACATCACAGTATTCAACGTCTGTACTCTTTTCTGCTACTTGTATAGGCGGCGTTTCTTTCGGTTCAGCAACTGCGGGTTTCTGTAAAACATTATGTTTAAGTATTAAGATTGATTTTTATTAACATTTTATTTAAAAAAAAAACCTGAGCTGTTAAATTACTAATATACAGTATACTTAGATTGCAATGATTGACGGTTGGTTCGTCGGGTTCGGAGTTTTCTTTTAGAGTTTCAAAAGGTCCAGGTTTATATCTATTCACTATGGAAATTCTTTGAATCATATCTTTGGTTTTTGTCACAGTTCTAAGTTTGTATTGTTCAGTAACTGTCATCATGGATATTGAAGGCAACCCTTTACAATTTGGTTTTAAGTACGTCCACTTGCGGTCTATGGGATTTACTGGATCACCATATTTATCAAGAATTATTTTCATTTCGCTTATAGTTGATGGGGTAGGAATAGGTCTGAACCTAGTATAGACCACGTGTCTGTACGTATTTTATAATTCGGATATGGATGTTCGCCTACTAATGGGCGATCTCTTAAATCATTGTCTGATTGTTTAAAATTGGTCTGAAAAAAATAATAGAGTCAACTTTAGCTGTACATTAATACAGTTCACTCGATAATTCGAAATTCAGGGGATCGAGTTAAAAATTCCATTTATAGAGGTTACTTACTGAACTTAATGGTTTTTTTCTTCGTATCCACATCACATCGACCACATAATATAATAAGTAGATCTCTTACTAAATTTGCTATCGTTGCACGTGGTTTTAAACACGATGTTAAAAAGTTTTCAAACTCAAATAAGTCAATTTCTTTTATTTTTATTTTTTTGTTTAACTGTGGAATGTATTCAACTATAATCATACTAACGAGTCGTCTAAAATGTAAAGACATGACAAGTAAAAACACTTTTAAAACAATTTTCATCTAACGTAGAACCGCTACAATTGTGTGCGTTTAAGAATATAGTGTAAATGAAATGAAAAGTGTAGTAAGGTTAGCTGCGTGTGGCATCCTACTTAATGGTAATTGAACATAAGGTATAGAAACTAAGGTAATTAAACATAAGATAAATGAACCATGTTTATCATACTGTTTATTGATATGATTACTTTATGATTACTACTATGATTACTTACATGATACCGTGGTTATGTTAGTGGTAACAATTTTATTATATTCTCTTTGAAGATATGATTATCAATATCGATATTTTTCTAAAAATAGAATTGTCGTTGGGATTTCCTATTTTCGGTGATATTGTAATTATGTTATTCCTATTATTATTTATTGCCATAAGAGATAGCTTACTGTAACGCTGCGCCTAGTCAGTAGTCACAATGGGAAGCTTTATGAGTTGCTTAAAATCAAACTCCCGTTTAAAAGTTAGCAAAAAGCACCGGCCACTACCGACAGTACCTGACCTGGTGCCTTTACCCAAGTTAAGTTTTATAACGAAAATTATTATGTGCAATGTGCTTATGTACTTTATATTTTGGAAGTAATCATTATTTGAACATGAAAAAACCGTTGATTTTACAAATATCACATAATTTTACCAACTATTTATTGAACATAACGCTCTAAAAACTTAAATATTTTTCCCAAGTCTATGATGGTATTTTTTCCTGATTGAACGTTTTATAACGAAAGTTATTATGTGCAATGTGCTCATGTACTTAGAATATTTTGGAAGAAATCATTTTTTGAACATACAAAAACAGTAGATTTTAGAAATATATCATAATTTTACCAACTATTTTTTGAACATAACACTATATAAAAACTTAAATATTTTCCCCAAGTCTGTGATGTTATTTTTTCCAGATAGAACGATTTATGTCCAATATTATTATGTACAATGTGCTTATGTACTTAGAATATTTTGGAAGAAATCATTTTTTGAACATACAAAAACAGTAGATTTTAGAAATATATCATAATTTTACCAACCATTTTTTGAACATAAGGCTATAAAAACTTAAATATTTTCCCCAAATCTATGATGTTATTTTTTCCAAATAAAACGAGTTATTACAAAAATGTATTATGCGCAATGTGCTTATGTACTTAGAATATTTTGGAAGAAATCATTTTTTGAACATACAAAAACAGTAGATTTTAGAAATATATCATTATTTTACCAACCATTTTTTGAACATAACGCTATATAAAAACTTAAATATTTTCCCCAAGTCTGTGATGTTATTTTTTCCAGATAGAACGATTTATGTCCAATATTATTATGTACAATGTGCTTATGTACTTAGAATATTTTGGAAGAAATCATTATTTGAACATACAAAAACCCATGATTTTACAAATATCACATAATTTTACCAACTATTTTTTGAACATAACGCTATAAAAACTTAAATATTTTTTCCAATTTCATGATGTTATTTTTTCCTGATAGAACGATTTATTTCAAATATTATTATGTACAATATGCTTATGTACTTAGAATATTTTGGAAGAAATCATTATTTGAACATACAAAAACCCATGATTTTACAAATATCACATAATTTTACCAACTATTTTTTGAACATAACGCTATAAAAACTTAAATATTTTTTCCAATTTCATGATGTTATTTTTTCCTGATAGAACGATTTATTTCAAATATTATTATGTACAATATGCTTATGTACTTAGAATATTTTGGAAGAAATCATTTTTTGAACATACAAAAACAGTAGATTTTAAAAATATATCATACACGGTCAGTCTTGAATGACAATCAACGTGATTGACAGTCAAGACTAATCATTGACTGACGATAGATAACTTCCATACACAATCAATCAAGAATGACAATCTACAGTCATTCACTCATTTGGTTTTGCTAGGTATTGAAATTATGGTGTATCGTGTGTATAGTGGCATATAGTAGTTGTTCGTTTAATAAAAAATATTAAAGTGCACAATGGATGAAGAAGCCATCATTGGTATTGCCTAGACTGATAAAATGAATAAGACGAAGAAGAGGAAAAAAAGATTTTGGATGAAGGAATGGTTCAAAAAAAGGAACACATTCACCCATCATAATCTTCTCAACGAACTAATGTTATCTTCTCCTTCTGATTATAAGAACTACCTTCGCATGAACCACTTAACATTTTCAAATTTATTAAAGTTGGTTACACCAATGATAGAGAAACAGGATACGGGTATGAAAGAACCAACGTTTATCCATCGGCCCAACGTTTATCGTGTACGCTACGATATCTGGTGACCGGTGCTAATTTCGAAGAGCTTAAATTCATGACCGCAATCGCTCCACAAACGATTGGAAAAATTATAATTGAAACATGTGAAGCTATAACAACTACACTAAAGGGTAAGTAAATCATAATTTTTATTTATTTATTTAAATAGTGTTACAAGAAAAATACATTTTTTTTCTCTTTTGATAGCTGTAATTACATTTTAAACTATTTTGTTTAAAAAAAAAAAATATAAATATAAAAAGAATTGAATTTACACTTTATTATTTTATTAATCAAAATTATCTTCAACCAAATTGTTTTGTATAGTATAAACTCAAAATAATACATCTTAATTTGAATATTGAGTGTCGGAAAAAAGTTCACCCAAATTACTGTACGTTGTTGGGTTTGAAGCAATTGGAATCTCCCATGTTTGTTCTGTATGGTGGGATAGTGAAGAATTGGTACCTTCAGACATATAAACAGGCATAGTTGAAACAAACGTTGATGGGGTTGAAGAATGCGAATACACACACGAATGATTAATTTTCACAGAATTACGATGGAGCGTTTTTAAGCGACCTTCAAAAGGGATATCGGATATAGCCTTTTGAGCAAACAGTTGTTGTTCTGTATCAAGTTTTTGGAACTCAATTGCCCAACTCTTTGCTAAAATGTCGGCATCAGATGAAGTTCGTTGTAAGCGTTCGCATGCTAATTCTAGCAAATCATTTCTTCTTTTTTCTTCAGAATTTTCCACTTTTTTTGTGGAGTCGTTGTTCTGGAGTCGAGAAATGAGTTTCAAAATGGTTTTTTGCGAAAATATCTTCCTGCTAATAAAAATGAAATAAATTAACTATGATTTTAACCTATAAATAAACATAAAACTGCAATCCATTACTAATTATTGTATTATATTTTATTAGATGCCTGCTTCAGAAGAGGAATGGAAAATAATTTCTGAAGACTTCGGGTCAAAATGGAATTTTCATCATTGTTTGGGGCGATCGATGGCAAACATATAGAGATAATGAAACCTCAAGAATCTGGCTCATATTTTTTTACGATCAGCATTGTTTTGATGGCCATTGAAAATGCTAACTATGAATTTATTATGGAGGATATTGGCGCTAACGGACGAGTTTCAGACGGAGGCGTATTTTAAAATACTGTATTTTATAAGAATTTTCTTGAAAAAAAATTAAATATTCCGGAACCGGATTGCCTACTAGGAATAAATGAAAAATTCCCATACGTATTTGCAGCGGATGATGCTTTTCCACTTTCAAATAATCTGATGAAACCCTATCCGCAAAGAAATTTAAGTAAAGAAAAACGTATATTTAACTATAGATTGTCGAGGGCTCGTAGAATAATTGAGAATACATTTGGTATTTTAGAATCACGATTTCGTATACAGAAAAATACGTGACCACCGCAATGTGAACGGCAATAACTGAATGAGTCTAGTCTCAATGTACTGGATAACATCTATACAATCTATCCCTGTCCTCCGCCTTGTCATGCATATGCAATTTGTTTATATTACATAATTGAGTCTTTCGGACGGCAGACTCTCGAACTAACGACCGTTGTCGTTATCGATATATTTAGCCTGTATTGTTATCGATATATTTTTATATTGTATTGTTATTGAATGACACTCATTATTAATGTAAAAATAGAATACAAAATATTATCAATATTAATATCGAAAACCATGATAATTATTTTCAGAATGGATATAACATAAAAATATTAAATTATAACACAATTTTCTTCAAACTTTTTTATTGCGTTACTACTTTTTATTTTTATGGGGAGTCGCCGTCTCGAAGACTCCCCTGACGATCCGCCACTGGTAATAATGTAATATATTTAATTAAAATAACGACTACAATATTATTATGTATTATTAAGTCTATGATAAAAAATAAATGGTTTTAAATGTAAACAATTTTAAAATGTTGAAATACTACATATTCCTATTTCTTATACTTTATATTATATTATTGTAATGTAATAAAGCTAAATCCAAGTGGCAAGTATAGTCATAACTCATAATTAACCCTAATATAAATTATTATCCGTAAATATTGTAATTATAAAATCATTAAAATCCCAACGATGGTTTTACGATAAAGACACGACAGCGACCGCGGTACCCAAGTCCCAAATACGCCCGCAATATCTATACTACCTGAATGATAGGGCGGAAGGTGGCGGTACATATATGGGACCGCACTCACACTAATAACCATTTACGACTAACACAAAGATTACGGGCGGCGACGACAAGATTAGAAATTGCCTAAATTGTTCCCCTTAAAAAATAGCCACTAAGAGGAGCCGCCTTAAATAAAAATTATATTTTTGTTCACCTATTTTCAAAGTTCCGCCCACTGTGCGACGGCCAAAAATAAAAATTGTAAAGAATATTTTTTACACGTTTGTAAAATGTAATGACATTTGATTTTTTATCAATAATTATAATTAAATGTATAATTTAATTAAATACTACAGAAGTACTTTCAACAATGACACTGCCACGTAGACTGCTATGTTTATGTCGAGTATTTGAGCAGTGGAAGATTTGTAGTTCCATGTGTTTACTGGATCAGCATTGGATATTTGAGGTCCTTCAAAGGGCATACCTTAAATGAACATTTAGCTCTGGTTCGTAACTGTTTGGAACGATGGTGCGGCTACGGAGACTTCACACCTGTATTTTCCGCTACTTTTCAGTTTTAGAGATCTTAAAACAACGCTTTCTGCCGTCGACTGTATCTGATCAACATATACTTCCGTTACGTTAAATATTTGTACATCTGGTGATTCCCCAGGCAGGGATCTATAAAGTGCATAACCGTCCTTGTACCATTTAACCGTGTATAATTGTTCAGCCTGTAGATCTTATTCGCACTGCAGTCTGGTATTGTTTCCCACGAGTGGATGTTGTTCGATGATAAACTTCGTGAGTCTAAGACAAAATGCTTTATTGATCAGGTAAAAAGCACACTACAGCTGCAATCGAGATCGTGGCATGATACACGCTTCAGATACGCGTGATCAACAAATGAATACAAATTCGAAGCACAAAATATAAATTCGTTTAATATATGGTTGTAATATATGGTTTCCAAAGCCTAAAGTTATAAGTAGATTATCAAAAGTAATAAACGCAAATTTAACAGGAGTATTATATTTTACAAGGGTGGTTATAATTAATATAATACATAATATTAATAGGAATTTAATGAGAATTCGGCCTGTGATATTTTGGAACGAAGTCCCGAGAAGACAGCCAATGGGTGGCGCCGAAATCCGATTTCATATATTCACAATTTAAATTAGAATACTAAACCTATCTTCGCGTTCTCTTCTGATTCGGAATCCCTGGATTTTTCTCTATTTTTTAGAACACCGACTAGTTACTCAATGAAATGTTTCTCAAGTCTAAAACTAATAATTATCAATAAAAATACAATTGATAAGAGAATGGCTTAAATACTAGTAGTTTTATAGACATTTATGCGGGGCCCAGCTCTGGCGTAGCGGACCAGTCGAAAAGCTGCCGTGAATCACGGAGAAAGCCGAAGGCGCTAGTCCCTAGTTCAAATCCGTAAGAGAACAAAAGCGATTCGCTCGACTTTTTGCAATTTTTTTCTGTTTTCCTTTTTTATTTAGGGGTGTAGTGATTTCCTTACCCGGTAGAAAATTTAGTTGGGTTTCCGTGGACCAGTACCAACTATGCTGATTTGGTTAGCCACGAATTGTGTCAATATATTAACTTGAAATACTTATAAAAAAAATAGTGCCTATGTATTTTAAATATTTTTCAACTGCTATTGTACAAAACATCAGAAGCCTTGTATTAAATTTTCAAACTTTTTGACCCAATAAATAAAATTTATTGACATTTATAGAAAAAAAACTAAAAAAAATTGTAAACAGAATATGTCCGTAAATAGCTCAAAATGAGTCAAAATATTTTCAAAATATAATGGTGTATAAAAAATGAGTATATAAACATTCAGTGAAATGTCCATGCATCTACAGTAATTGATTTACAGGTGAGTTTCCCTGGCACCACAATATTTAAAAATCCACATTTTTCCTGCACCATTAATTATACCATAATTTGTACCAAAAGATTTCCCGCAGAAAAACCAATTTCCCCCTACGGGTGCCAGGAAAACGTTTCCCCAGCACCCGAAATCTCACCAAATCAAATTTCCTCCATTTTCCCTGCACCATTAATTGTACCGATTTGTACCACTAATTTCATAATTTGTACCAAAAGATTTCTCGCAGAAAAACCAATTTCCCCCTACGGGTGCCAGGAAAACGTTTCCCCAGCACCCGAAATCTCACCAAATCAAATTTCCTCCATTTTTCCTGCACCATTAATTGTACAGATTTGTACAACTAATTCCATAATTTGTACCAAAAAATTTTTTACGGGTTCCTATAAATTGAAATACTAATACAAAATATGTGGTATTACAAAATTTTACTGCACCTTGTACTTTAATGATATTAATAACAAATAAAAAAGCTTAATATTAAGTTAAAATACTAATAAATAGTGGTTGTATTAAAAAAAAAAATTAACAACACCTCTTGTACCTTAGTAACATAAATGTTAATCAAAGTTAGAAAAAAAAAACCTCAATATTAAATTTAAATACTAATAAAAAATGGTTATATTAAAACAAGTACAGACTACATCTGTACTTGTTTTATAACTTTTGTGGGTATTATGCAATTTGAAAAAATATCTGTAACATTTAAAATTTTATGATTTTTAAACTTGTTTTTCTATTATATTTTATTAATTTTATGAATTATTTTACATTACGATTTTTTTAAATATTTTATATTACTTACCTACACTTTTATTTGCTTTATACTGTAAAAATAATAAATTCAATTTCATTTTTATATGATTCTCTAATAGGTTGTACTTTGTTTTTAGTATCGTCATATTGTTCCCACTTGTCATTGGATCTAAATGCGCAGGCTGTAAAATGGCCGTTGGCTGTACGAAGTCCCCCTCTTTGTCCACTATGAAATAGAATTGCTCCTCTCAACTTAACACAATAAACACATAATTCTGTTACATTTTGTAGATAATCTTTTACTTCTTTCTCTATAGAAATGTTTCCGTCTCGTACATAAATTGATAACTTGGTAGAAGTCGTTTCTGAGACTTGAGAGGAACAATAATTGTTCTGGTAAATTCTTGTTCTTATAAACTATAAAGGATGGCATATTTTTCAAAAGCTTTTCTGCCATTGATGCAACTGTATCAATAGCATCTATTGATTTTAAGCCACAAACTAATAACTTAACTTTGCTTTCAAAATACTACAGCATCAATTTTATCCGACTGTGATATATTTTAACTCCTTGCTTTTCTGAGATCAGTTTCTTTATTATATTAGCAGTTGAGTTAGAATTTCTAATGCTATCAATGTAATCTCGGAAAGCACAACTATCAGCAACAGATGTTGCTAAAACTGACAAAATAGAATCTACGGAACACGTATTATTTAATATTAATTTCCGAACATTCGGTATTGAAATAGGTTTATACATTAAAACGTTTCCATTTTTTAGTAACATTACTGGAGTTTTTGATCTTTTTTAATTTAAATCAACTGATTCAAAACCTGGTTGCTTAACAATATAATAACAGGATGACTTCGTAGATTTTAATTTATTATTTTGAGATCTTCCTTTCCTGTTCCAATTTTCAGTTGCACTAGATTCTGCTTGAATTGAATTTTGTTTATCACAGCTAAGATACAATCTTTGTTCTCCACAACCTTCTTCAGTATTTGGAATTGAAATCGAGCACCCAAATAAATGAACAGGTATATTACAATTGAAACATCTATGAAGACCTGTAGGTAAATTTCCATCATTACACGGCATTCACGAAGATTGAATATCAGAGTTCTTAGTTTTTTCTGATAATGTTTCTTGTACATTATTTTCATCTTCTTCAACGCTTTTTAGATTAAATATTATACATTGTTCACTGTCATTATTTTCATCTTCTTCAACACTATTTAGATCAAATATTATAGATTGTCCACTGTCATTATTTTCGATGTTGATTTCATCTATTGTTGTTATTTCACTTCTTTGTGGCGTTGATATGTCTTCATTAAATACACTTCCTTGAACCAGCAAATGGTCTTCTCTGTAATAAGAAGTTAATTTTTCAACAAAAGTGTCCACTCTAAGTGGCATTTGTTCATTTTTAAACACTCTATTCTTTAAGTGGTTAAAATTGCTCTCTATTCGGGCACTTGAAGATGTTTCTTTTCCATAACCAAACTTTTCGCCCATAATACCTGACCAACAAGGATAGAGTTTTATAGATCTTACAATAATAGGCTCTAGTTCTGGCAGATATTGTGCATTATCATATTCACCTTCAATTTCATTCACAGTAACTCTAACCTTGTCAGCAATTCCTTGGGCCCATTCCTTGAAAGAACTATTAACATCTGCAACATCATTTTCGCCTTCAAAAACATCTTCTTCGTTTTTGTTTTCTGTATCACTTTAGATATTTATATCGGCAAGTTCAATCTCACTAGATGATATAAGATTTTGTAAATATCTTTTGCTGTTCGCACAAGGGATACCCCTTGTATCATCATAGTTGTTTGTAGCGTTTAACAATTTACCATCGTATTTACTTAAAATTATACTAAATAGAGACTCTAACATTTGTTCTGATTCAAAAGACTTAATATTAAGTTTTTTTATTTGTTCTTAATGTGTTATTCATATCATTGAAGTACAAGGTGCAGTACAATTTTGTAATACCACATATTTTATATAAGTATTTTAATTTATAGGAATCCGTAGGGGAAAATTGGTTTTTCCCCAAAAAATATTTTGGTACAAATTATATATACACTTATATATACTACATATTAGAGCGGTCGCGTGGTCGTTCGTGTCGACGGAATCGGGTGTGATCGAGGTGTGAGCGTTCGGTACGTCGGGGAGACGAGTCGTCGTCGGAACATGGGTTCGGGGACGAGACGAGCGGAGGTCATTGCGATGACCGTTGTGGGTCGTATCGCTATTCGGCTTGTCGGTGCGTCGGAAGACATGACGTCGGGTGAGAGCGAATTACTGTCGATACGTGTGGCTCGGTCGAGGGCTGTGAGCAAAGAGAAGGAAGCCGGCCGGCGGTACGGTCGCGTAGTACTTGTCGCGGGACGAGTGGCATGGCGTCGCCAATGGGAGACGCGAGATCGAGTTACAAAAGAATATAAATATAAAAATCACGGAAGTTGTATAAATAAAATAAATCACGAATATAAAATAATTGGTCCCGCGCAGCGGATGGTAACGAGTGGAGTGGGAGCAAAGTGGTGATACGAACCCTGTATCGCCACAATCAGAATAATCTTATGGAATAAATGCTTAAATTGGGGACCAACTAAAATGTAGGAGTACCAACTTAGAAATACTAACATTCCCAATCTATTTCCCAAAATTATGTATTTTCAGATTCAAATATTATTGTATATTATTGTACATATTATTATACGTACAATAATTCTTGTACAATTAGAAAAACCTTTGACCACCACGAGAAACGAGAATGAAAACGGAAAATTTCCAAATTTAGTAAATGTTCCTCATGAGTTATATACGTTATATCAGACATTCCAGTCTGCCTATACAAAAATTAGTATGTAAAGTGTAACCAAAAAAATAACATGTTAATAGCCAAATTGTTTGAGGGGACAAGCCATTATTTTGTAAATGATGTGAGTTATACCTATGATGAATAATATAATGATTTCTAAAACTATACATTTGTGCAAATTTTATTCAAATTCCACAAAGGTATACAATTATTGATAAATAAACTTATAAACGACAAATAAATTTAATTGTAATTGATTTAAAACAATGAGTTATTCGATACTAGATTCATACATATTAAAATTGTGTGAAACTACATATGTGTACTTGGCTAACATTAAATTTATACATTATATCAATAGAAATATTTTATAAAATATAATATATTTCATAAAGTGGGTTCACAAACATTTTATCCATAAGGGTAAATATTGAAGCTACCCACCTAAACTTTCAAACATTTAAAACCTGATTTTAGTGACACCACTGGGAACTATTGACAAAATGTATCCATTTGTACTCTTTTATATACCAATGACAGTTATTACTTAGTAATAACATTAATAATAATTAAGACATTAGTAATGTAAAAATTATAAAAATAAAATTTTATATATTTATTTAAAAAAATTAAATAGCTAGACAAAATATAACTTTAAGAAGTATGAACATTGTTGAGTAGTAGAGATGGGACATGTTAACTTTAATGAACTAATTTAGTGATTCATTTTTAAATTAAATGAACTGGTGCAGACTGTTCAGTGAATCATAATTGAATCATTAATCAATTCTATGATAAGTTGTTTCTTATGAAAATTATACAAAATTAAATTAACCAGTGTAAATATCCAGTATACAAGAAGTCTATATAGTCTATATCTATTTTATGATTTTTATAGATCAAATTTGAATTTAAATAATGTAAAAATATTAGTTTGTCGACACATTATAAAGACAGTACATAAAAATCATCTACATTTTATATGGAATTAAATAAAAAGTAATAATAATTAATATTAATCTAAATCATCTACACACCAAGTAGGTCTATCTATTTAATTAATTTTTTTATTTATTTTAAACAAACAAACCATGTTTAGTAATCAATGGTGAGATATTTATCAATATTGAAAACTGGTTGGACAGTGATATGATACGATATTTTAATCTTTTAGTCCAGTAAATATTAAAACATAAACATCAGCCATGGAAATTTTATTTTTTTTAAATTATTTTAGCATATTGAAAATATAAATTTATTTCTCAAATTGCATTTTAACCATTTCTTATTTTTTTTTTATTGCATCTATTAATAAGACAAATTTCAATTCCTTAAAGTAAAGTTCAATTATAGTAAAAATATTAACTTCAAAAATATAAAATTTGTTTGTTTGTTTTTTTCAAATGTTTTATTAATTGTAATTTACTTTTATAAAATAGTAAGTTTTTGTATCAAGTGTCAAAGTAGCTGAAGTGAATTGTTGTGAACAAGAGATCTCTATCTAAATTTTAGATGAATGTCCAAAAAAAAAAAATGTTTGCATAAGTAGGTACTTGGTTTATTAAAATGTAATAAATCCATAACTTTTTCGGTACCATATATCTTACCAAAAACAGTTATTAACTATTATGAAAATGTATGTAAATAAATATGAGTGTAGTTAATTATTTTCCTAATAATATTATAATTATTACTTTTGAAAAAAAAAAATTTAATTGATACACTGGGTGATTCTTTTATCATAGAGCACTCATTATTTCAAAAAGTATAAATTTGTTTGAAAATATTTTTTTACATAGTTTCTAGTCGCTTATAAAACAATGTTTTTATATCATTGTATAACAATAAAAGTTATTGTCGGAAGTAGCATGAACTAAGATAATATGGACTGGTGGCGACATGATGGGCGGGTGGTAGTGGTGTGGTCAGGTTTTAAAACGTAGTTTCTGTAGAGAGGGAAATCTTACAACCGAAGCGATCGTAGTGTTATTTTCATGAACTACTATTCAACCGTGTTCTGTAATCTGTTCATTCGCTGTCGGCGGACAAAGTGTCAATAAGAAATCGAGAATCTGTGGCTTACAATTTCAAACCATATTAAGATGTATTTATTTATATAATTTGAAATAGTGTCAATGCTTTCAAATAGATAGCGTTTCAGTCGCTAAATTTCCCCCACTACAGAAATACCGTCGAATTACTTGACCGCAAATATTAACACCGTCACCAGTCCATACTCCATAATATTATCTTAGTTCATGGAAGTAGGTAGGTACACTGATAATCATTTTATCAGCATATCTTCGGTATCGAATTTATTACTTGTAACTTCTGGTCTTTATAAGCGATAAGTATAACAATAATATCATGACCAGTGGCACTATTAGCGTGGGGGAGAACTGTGCAACATAATGGGGTATTTTGGGGCACAACTTAGGCTTAACTATCGTACTTACTGAATTGATTTGAATAGTTTATTATTTTTTACGCTGGGGCACAAGAATCCCAATTACTGCGGTCTGCAGTACTGACTAGGTATAACGCATTTACACACAAACACCTCTCAAAACACCCCAAATTTGAGGAGTTGTATCTCGTCAACGGATAAACGAAAAATGAAAATTTAAACGTGATAATTCATGAGAAAAAAAGCCTTACTAAATTATGAAATTTTTAGTATGGGTTGCCATTTGAAAATCAAAAGTTGATGGTGGTTTACCTAATAAATATAAGGGTGAAAAATAAAAAAAATATATATAATTCTAGAACAGCGTAGATCTACAATTTTGAAAAAAAAAATTTGAAAAAAGTGAATACTTTTTGAGATAATGAGTGTTTTACGCTTAATCAATCAACATGTATGTTGTTGAGGGTTAAAAAATGTACATGGGCGGAAATATGTTAAATAGCTAAGGACACTGATGATACTAGCTACAGTCTACCACTTTGAGATTATCACTTTACAGTTTACTATAATATACCATACTCTATTGATCCGATTATACGGTCATACTCTATGGACATATCCGCCATGTGTGGAAACATTTTTTTCAGAAGAAGTTTTTCCAAACAAAACAATCTCTTAAATGACTTGGGTACATGCGCACATCAGTTACTGTATCTTGCTGACTAAAATTGAAAAAAAAAACAATTATGATAATTAAATAATTATGAAAATTGTATTAATTTAATGGCTCAATATCATATTAAAAATCCATGTAGTAAAATAGTAACCAATCGACATTATTCATAGTCTCAACACATAGTTTTTCCAATTTAATATAGCAAACATCCTTGTGTTATAATTGTGAACCTATAGCGTATACTTATTTATGATTATCTATGCCTCAAGTAGAAAAATAATAAACAACAATATACACATGTGAACTTTTAATGTTATTAATAATTAGTAACTCTATCACCATTTACCATGACTTTAAAATTTATTAAAATGTAACAGTAAACAATTACAAAACCTCAGGTGTTCAATCCACACCTGACTGCAACTTTGTAAGTTGTTTTAGTGTATTTTTTGAGTTATTTCAAATGTATCATAACCAATAAGTACCTAATACATTCAGTGGAGGCGTAAACAGTTTTTCCTATGAAGTAACTGCCTTAAATAAGTACCCACACCACACACCAATTTTATTCACATTTTACACTTATTTTTTCCCAGACTTTAAATGCAGGCCCTAAGAGACCATTCGAGTATAAATTATAAACCAGTCTAGCCAACTAGGTGTTTGAGACTGGAGTCATTGGGGTATCCACCTTCACTTTTGCATGAGACAGCTGCCTCGTAAACAGCTATTCACGCCTCCACTAAATACATTATAGGGATCGTAACACTTTACAGAACTTACATAGTTTCATGATTTGAGTTATGATGGTTTGAATGTGATTGTTGTAGCTTGTAGACAGCATAAGTGTAACTTGTTTTTTGCAATGGTTTTAATTCTTTGTCGATACATTTTACCCAGAAATAATTACACTGCGTAGTTTAAAATAAAAGACACAAGCAGGTTAGTAGCCAAAAACTATGCATGACGAAAATCACATCAAAGGTGAACTGCTTAGATTTGTAATTTGTATACCGCACAAGGACAGGTAGTGGGTAGCAATGATTAAGTAAAGCTAGTAATATGTAATATGTCCCTACAACAACATTGACGAATAATTATTGTAGTTGAAAAATAACCAAAACTTTTAATTGGCCATAGTAGAACAATATCAGTCTCGGGTGAGGAAATGGAAAATACCTAGTAATTCAGTGTCTTATGGTAAGACGGGGTTTCCATTTGGTCGTGAAAGCCTCATATCATCAGTCAAAAGACTTGTAGATTATTAGTTTAATCGGTTAAATTATTTGGTTTACAAATTGCCATTGCCAGAGTTATATTTTAAGAATAGACACTATCTTTTTGTACTGGTATTGTTGATGTATATAAAAAATTTAAGACAGAACTTAACATTATGCTCATATACAATAAATGTCTATAATATATCCTAGTAATTTGTTATAATTTAACGTTTTTGATTAATATTTTTTTATGTTTGTTAAGTTATTTTATTATCTCCTAAATATTACAAAGTGTTGATTATTAATTTCATAATATTGGTAAAAAGTCGTTAATTTTATTTACATATTTTTTCAGATAGTATACCTAATAACTGGATTAAAGTTTTAATATAAGTCACCTAAGTGTTTAGTGTACTAACTTAATTTTTTTTATTTTCATAATTTGTTTTTGGAAAATAAAAGTCTCTGTCATATTTGTTTGTATTTAATAATTTCAATTAATTAACTTGTATTAGTTATCACTAAAGACCGGATTTTTGTGCAACTGAAATCTAAAAAATGTGCAATTAAAATGTTAAAATGTGCAAAAACAAAATTTTCATTATAGGTACTTCTAATTTTAATTCTAATAAGTAATAACTAATAACTGACCTTACAATATTTGATTAAAATAATAATAAACTGACAATTTGTATATAACTGACTTTACAATATTTGATTAAAATGTATAATCATGTACATTTCCAAGTTTTTTTCATTAAAATTATGTCTTCTGTCACTTAATATGTGTTTTAACTGCGAAAACAGTTCTACGCCGACACTTGTTATCGGGCATTGTTTGTAGCCGCTTATAATAGCAGGATCTTCTTTTAAATCTATATAATTTCCATTTATTGAATTTTTGTACAGTTTTAAAATATTTTATCAAATACTGATTTGAATTTTTCATATAGTATGTGTCCCTTTTCATTTTCAATTGTTTTAAGTCCATCTCTTACTGTTTCAACTACATTTGTTTGATAATTTAAAGTTGAATTTTGTTTTTCCAGTTTTGTAATTGAATTTGGCAAC
>NW_021770374.1:1278752-1288219 GCF_005508785.2 Acyrthosiphon pisum | reverse complement strand
CCTGCCCCCACCCCCTAAAAAAAAAGTTTTCCATGTGGTCTATGGTCTATCAACGATTTGAATGGCCTGCAAACATTTTGGCACCAACAAAAAAAAAGTTGAAATGACGTCCCTGATTGTTATTGACTTATAAGTAAATACTGACGTTACGTGTGAATAATAATGCAGTTAAAAATAACATAGGTAGGTAGGTACAATATTAGCATGAATATATTGAAAAATGTACTATTCACGATTCACCTATATAAAATAAGCTAAGGACAGTACCTAGCCAATGTCTATTATCGATATCATATACAAGTACATTACATACTTATATACAGATCGATATTATAAGACCGGATGTCCGGACCCAGTGGTGTTTATATTCGACGCTCTCTTATCACATTACACCTGTTATCAGAAAGTTTATGCATAATCGCATTTTACTATTTTACTCTATTATTTTGTTGTTATAAGCTTGTTGTTATAAGTGACTGTCATTTAAATCTAATAATTTATTATCGGTAGCTACGACCTACGGTTACGGACCAAGTGCAAAGTATAAATTATTACGCGTTGAAAAATGGACTGAATTAAATGTCGTTTCGAATAGACTGTTCCTATTCGAAGACTCGCACAGGCGTTTAAATTGAATATGTTGACCACGAAATGAATTGTTATGGACGAGCAACAATCAGTGTCAGAAAGCGTCGAGACGAGTTCCATATGTGAAGAAGAGCGGGCAAGGAAACTATTCCAAGCCTGTGATGGCGATGGCGATGGTTACATTGATAGGTAAAAATAAAATATTGTTATGGTTGTGGTTTATTGTATTCGTATTTCATCTCAATGGTCGATCTTATACTGGCCAAGTAAAGATCACAGGAATAAGAAAAATAATGATGGATGTGATTTATCGATAATACAATGTAATCAAACTACAATTCATTATTCTGGTTTAATGTATTAGTTTTATTAATCCTGAGAAGAAGAGCGGGCAAAGAAACTATTCCAAGCCTGTGATGGCGATGGCGATAGTTACATTGATAGGTAAAAATAAAATATTGTTATGGTTGTGGTTTATTGTTTTCGTATTTCATCTCAATGGTCGATCTTATACTGGCCAAGTAAAGATCACAGGAATAAGAAAAATAATGATGGATGTGATTTATCGATAATACAATGTAATCAAACTACAATTCATTATTCTGGTTTAATGTATTAGTTTTATTAATCCTGAGCGTTCATGCAATATTTCCTCCCAATAATGCATCCTTGTAAGAATTTCAGAACATGTAAGACATCAGATTTTATTGATTTTACAGTTTTACAGATTCGTTTTTTAAATCCCCCTCCCCCATAAAAAGTGTTACTTATCAGTTAATTATTTAAATTGTGATTTGTTTTCTATATTTGTAGTCGAGATCTATTGACCATATGTCGTCAGCTAAATTTAGAAGACAGTGTTGATGACTTGATGAAAGAATTGGGTGCTGATAAATCTGGTCGTATATCTTTTGATGAGTTTGTTAGACGTCGTTTGGAATTACGGACAGAAATCAATGCACTTCGAGTTCATATCTATGACCCATTGCCTGAATACTTGCCTACCAGTAGTGATAATAGTTTGGGTAAGATTTTATAAATATTTGTTCAGTAAACCATATTATTTTTAATTAAACCTTATTATTTTTAATTGAACCATAATAGGAGCATTATCTGGTGGTAAACATGAAAGCTGGGAATTTGATAGTGGGGCTAGAGACCTAAGCCCTGAACCGAATTCTGTTCGTATGCAACATCTTCTACAGACAGGAGGATCAGCTAACTCGGGAAATTTACTACATCTTGCAAATAAAGTAATAATAACAGTATATTTTTAAATTGTATTTATCTTAAACAGTCATAGGTAGATATATTAAAACTAATTTTCTTCACTAATATTACATGTTAGCTGCATTTAGCTGCATTGAAGTCATTGAAAACTGAAATATCAGATTTAACTAAACAATTGCAATTGGCCAATGAAAAAAATGACATTCTTGAATCATCTATAAACCAAATCAAAGTAAAACTCACATTTAATAAATATTTATAGATATATTTGATTATTAAAAAGTATAATATTATAGGTACCTAATATTCAATAATAATTTGATTACTGTGCAGGTTACGACGGAAATTGATATAAAACAGAAATATGAAGAAAGAATAACTGAATTGCATTCAGTAATTGCCGAGCTTGCCCGTAAGTTACAAGTCCAAAGGTCTCAAGTTATTACTGAAGAAATAGAAGAAAGCCAATCTGGTAATATTGCATTTAAAATTTAGATTTATGTGAATTATTTTTAAAAATGTTTATATTTTTTTAGAAATTGATGGACAAAGTATTGAAACATCTTCATTTATTCAAGAGTCCATTGTTTTATCTAAAGAAGTATGTTCAAAATATATTTTACTTAGTATTATTAGAAGTATTAGTAGCATTAGAAGACAAATATATTTCTTTAATTTACTTTTAGAATAAGTCATAGTAAAATAAATAATAATATATACAAATTCATCAATATTTTTAGTAAATAGTCAATGTTGTGTTATATGATAATTGTGCAATTAAAATAAATAATTTTAAAACATTTTACTTATGAATTATTTTATAGGTACATAGTTCAAAATGTATACATTTTGTATATTTGACAAAACATTTTGAGAGCTTTGAATTGTATTTTTATGGGTCTTACTCTGTACATTATGAACATTTTTAAATTCATTAAACTTAAGGGCTTATAAGAACACTCCTCCTCGTCTTGCATTTTTTCTAAATACCAATTTTATGTTCATCAGAGTCAATTTTGAGTTGTTATCTTTAGTATTAGAGTAAATTGTCTGTTACACGAACTAGGTAACATAGTGTGTTTTTTGTAGTTTTTTTTTGTGATATATCAATTTTGAGGAGAATTATGAGTATATAAAAACTACAATTTAAAAATGCAAAACTGTCCTTAATTTATAATTTGTATTAAATTTTTCTTTTTAGGGTGACAGTGCAGCATGTTTTGATGACCATGAAACCAAGAATCATATAATATATACTGATGTACATACTAAATTGGCTTTAAAAGATGAAGAATTAAAGAAAACAAGACAAATTTTGAAAGAAGTAACTGATGAAAAGGAAAAATTAGTATTAAAGGTAAAATTGTATTCATTTATGAAACATATAATATTGCTGTACAGAATCAATATAACTTTATACGGTAGCGGTGTCGTATGCTATCTACGCACTGAATACTAGTGTCGTATGCTATCTACAAATACCTTATCGGGTATGGGTGTCGTATGCTATCTACAAATATTTATCTACACTCTACAAAGTACAAAGTTAAATCCCACGGGTTTTTAACGATTAGTTGTGTCTGTGAATTATTCGCGTGTGTTTGTCATTTGTATTGCGTTCAAAATGTCTTCAATTGGTGATTTATATAGACATATTATTTATACTGATGATACTTGTGTGATTTTTTTAAAACAAAAAGGTGTCTTACCTAAACAAGAATTTTGTGAAAAAATCAATAATGTTAGCAATGAAGTGTGTGGTGGCGTTCTCAAGGAATGTTATAAAAATAGCCGCAAACGAGATTCCGATGGGCAATTTGTGAAAACAAAATACTTACGTTGCCAAACACGTGGTTGTCAAACCTATCAGTCCATTCGTAAAAAAAAATCCGTTTTTTACCTATGTCGATATTAATGGAAAATGTAATAGCGGATTAAGTTTATGCCAGATAGTAGAGCTCGTATGGTATTGGGCACATGGTATGCAAGTAATTCAAACTATGAAATGGACAGGCAGAAGTCAACACACTGTGTCGGATTGGTATAATCTTTGCCGTGATATTTGTGTTGACCAATTTGAAAAACGTACGAAAATGGGTGGTGTAGGATTCGTAGTGCAAATAGACGAATCTTTATTTCAAGGCAAGCGGAAGTATAATCGTGGTCGCCTACGTCTAGGAGATCGTCGACCTAGAGAAGAAATTGTAGAATCAGGATCTAGCAGTTCTGATACTGATACTGAAATAACTAATCGGAATTACGGTGTACGCGTACAGGGGCCGTGGGTGTTTGGAATGTGTTGTAGACGTGATAATATAGTAGAACGTCGATTGTTTATCGTTCAAAAAAGAGACCGCGCCACTTTGCTTCCAATTATTAAAAGAGAAATTGAGCCAGGGACGACCATTTTTTCAGATGAATGGAAAGCTTACAGTTGTTTAAACGATCATGGCTATATCCACAATACCGTAAATCATAAAATTAATTTCATTGATCCACAAACAGGAGCTGAAACTCAAACTATGGAATGTTATTGGCGACATATAAAGGTGAAATATGGTATAAAATCGCATGGTGCCACTAATTTGTTGGAAAGGCAGCTTAAAGAAGAATGGTGGCGCTCCATAAACACAACAAATACGTTCGAAACATTTTTTATTGATATGAAAAATACTTTTCAACTTTAATTAAGAACATTCATTGACAATCTTCATTTATTTATGAAGTGCTCCGGTTTAAAACGAAGTAGATAGCATACGACATAATTTATACGTAAATAGCAATGTGTAGATAACATTCAGTGCGTAGATAGCATACGACACCGCTACCACATTTATTTATTTTTAAATAATTTTTCTCGAACTTTTTTTTCGTTTATCCGACTTTTTCCCCTGACATTTTTCCTAATATCTAGTAGGTAAGTACCTACATTAGCACTTGGTAAATTGAAAATTCTAAATACATAGTTCAAATTAAAAATTTAGATAATAATTTAAATAATAATTGTGAACACTTATTTTTATTAAACAAATGCAAAGTTTATACCCTACTGCATTTTATACGCCCATTAAACAATAATATGTCAATGGAAATAATTTTGGGTAAAATAATAACAAATATATTACTATTTAAATATTGTGTTTTATATAAATAATACTTTCAAAGTAAAAAAGATGGGCAAGTGGGTAGCCAGCATAGAAAAAAGATTAAATAGAAAGGCAACTGCTGAACAAAGTATTGATACAACGAACGACACCAGCGCTCCCGTCGTTTATCACAATAACTATACACTAGAAAATCGATAGGACTAGAAAATCTATAGTACTAGATTATCAATAGTTCGCAATCGATTATTGTTTTGACTTTTTTATTCACATTTGAAACTGAAATAAAGTATTGAATTGCAAAATAATAGTATAATAAATATATTTATTAAAAACATTTTCAGAAATTACATTTTAGATATAATATAATATATAATACAAAGTTACAAATAATTTACATTTTAGGTACAATTAAGCATAATATAACAATAACAATATTAATATACTACAAAGCTACAAATAATTTACATTTTGACGAAGTAAAACTTTCTTTTTCTTAAAATATTTATTATTATACAAAATAGCAGATTGTTTAATTGGATCCAATGTATTTGATTTTTCTCCTTTTCTTAAAATTCTATTAATATTATTAATATAACTGTACGTTAAAAGTTTACAAGCAGTTTTGAGGAACATATTACTTAAATCATGATTTGAACATTTAAAATTTTCAATAGGTGCACATTTTGAAATTAATGAGAGAAACCATTATTTTTAAATACAAATTTATGAAAATTTGAATTAAAAAGCTGTATAATGAAACTATATAAATCTATGGTATCTTGATCAGGATATAATAAATTACAATCTATGTATTGGCGAGCCTGAATGATGAAATGTTCCTTTAGGATTTTCGGTGTTGATAATTTTGAAATGCAAACTGTACAATTTTTTGTAATTTTTGTAATTTTTTTTATAATCCAGCCGCTGACGTATGCTCTACTGCCAGAGTTAATTAAACTTCCAGTTTGCTCTAATGTAGGGAATGTAGTCAAAGCATCATGTTGAGCAGAACAATTTTCTTCATTTTCATTTTCTTCATTTAAAGGGATTTCATTGAATAAAAAATCTTTCAAGTTGTCCAAAATGCCATCACTATCATCGTTTTCACAATTTGCACCAACAGAATGTGTAGAAGTAAAATTATTGATCACTAGAGATTTAAATGAAGAAATAAAATTTGCAGGTGTTGGGTTGATGTTCCTTAATCCGTGACTTCTAATTGATCCAAAAAAATTGTCTATGGGGTCTTGATTGAAATTTCTTAGAAGAATGTATTTGAAACCTGCCTTTAGAAGTCGCTTACAAATTAGTTGAAGTCCTTGAATAGTAGTTATCCAGTTGGCAATTGATGGAATTTTTTTCGTTGTTTCATACTTCATACTTCGTAGAATGTGTAAAGCTTTACTCCAAAATACCCAATGAGGAGAGGTCAATGTGACTGCGCTACGAAGATCCTTGCCAGGTGTTGGTTTTATGACATTTCCATTTGCACTATGAAACAGGTTGTCAACAAATAAGCACAACTGACCAGTGTCTGCAGCTTCACGATCAATACCTACAAAAAAATAAAAGCAATTTAGATATACAATAAAATTAACAAAAAAAGGTCTGTTAAGATTCTATAATATTTTGTTATTAACTCACTCGGTGTGCAATTGTTTGACATAACAGCAATCCTCTTCATTATTGCACCGACGCGTTGACTAAATATCTGCGCAGCATGTGACACTTTCATTTTCTTCATTTTCTCTTCATATACATGGGAATCAGTAAGTTTAGGTACTAAACGATCTCCTTCTGTGCTCTGATCTTCATCAAACTCATAAAACTGAGTTATGTTCTTCCAAGAAGCTTTTTTTTGGCAGTTGTCATAAATAAAATTTAGATATTTTGTTATAAGGTTGTTTCTAAGACCTTTTAAAAGATGTGGAACATCAAAGAGAGGAATGATTTCCTTATCATTTATTTCAAAACCAAAAAGACTGTTTTGTTTTTCTTTCTTCATATATTTAGTGTTTGTTTCTTGACGCAATCTATTTATCGCAGCCACATTAGTAGGTGCTTGGTCACATACAGTAGAGATAACGGTTAGACCAGTTGATTGTACGGCTTCTATCACTTCTTTGATAATTTTGGCAAGCTTTAGACCATTCATGTAGCTGGTAGTGAGGTAAAATGCAACTGGCTGTTTAAATTTTCTCCTGATACCTCGAACCATGAACACAAGAGCTTTATCTGCGAATTTAGTTGAGCGATCACTTTGCCCAAGGTCTTCAAAACCAATAACCTTATCGTTTGATTCATTAAATTGTAATGATGCAGAAATGGACACTTCATCAAAAATAACCGTGCAGAATCGATCGAGTTTGTTTTTCAATTTTTTCACGGACCCTTTTAAATGTTCATAAAATTTTTTGTTGATGCCTGTTTCAAAAGGTACCTTTTGAAACAGATCAGTGATTGACTTTCGTGAGGGTAGTGCGAACACTTTTGAAAGTGTCGAATATGCCTTCCCACTTTGTTTAAAAAGAGACAATGCAAACACCTTGTCATCAATCGTAAATCGTCTGCCTCGTGGTTTCTGGGGTTGAATCCGCATTTGGGATTCAATAAAATTTTGTGTAAACTGATTTAGTCCATTTAAAGAGTTTGCTTTTGAGTTGATGTATGTATCGGCAATTTTAATTCTCTGTTTAGCATCTGAATATCGTTTCTTTAGTATTAAATTTCGATGTTTGTACACTTTCACAGAATTGTATAAAAGAGCTTTGCGAGGTTTCAACTGTGCTCTTCGTTGAATGTTAATGTCTTTTAATAAACTTTTACAGTTTTTTTTCATGCTAAATAGTATTCTTGGCAGCAAAGGAGTACTTTCATTTTGGTCCACTCCTTGAAAATAATAAAAAATTAGTAATTAAATAATGTTTTATTAGAATATATAATTAACTGTCTACTTCTACCAGTATTAACATTTAAGAAAGTAAGAATTGTAACATTACTTGGTAAACAAATGACTTTTTATCACAAAATATCATATTATTACTTTCAGTAGAATATTAACAAGATTTAAAATTTGAAATGATACGTTCAATTTCACTATATTATTACTTTGTATGAAAAGAACAAGTTTTTGATAGAAAAAAAAAACTAAGTCTTCCCGAGTAAATAATCAAGACATGTTATACTTGATAGCAGCTATATAAACTCAATTTCAATTCTTAATAAATATACAAAATCACTTAATAGTTACCTTCATTGACACTGATGTCCATGACAGAAGAAACTGTAGATACATTCATCAGACATACTGCGTTTGCTGAGTCATTCTCATTGTCGACGTTGACTATTTCAATAATACATAAATTATAAAAATGAAATACCAATCATCAAAGTTAAATGAACTTAATATTTACAGTTAAACAAAATCACTTAATAGTTACCTTCGTTGACATTGATGTCCATGGCAGAAGAAACTGTAGATACATTCATCAGACATACTGCGTTTGCTGAGTCACTCTCATTGTCGACGTTGAACATCTCAATCATATCTGAAAGTTGAAACATAATATTAATAAGTAAAGTAAAATTAACAAGCAATTTATAAATCAAACATCCATTAATACATTAATAAACACATATAATAACTAAAGTTTCAAGCAATTTTTTTTTTGACATGCTGCCTTATTTAACAAAAAACAGATACTCGAACATCACAATTTAGGTTGCTAGTACATAATATTTCTGTGACTACAATTTAACTTAGCAAACGTATAACTACATCATGCCATATTTATACATTAGATCAAAAAACAAACCAATTATTGACATCAGCGCAAGAAGATTTGATATTTGGATATCAAATTTTCTAAATTAACTAATACAAATCAACCAATTAAAATTGGAATCAAAGATTAGTTAATTTACAAATAGTTGATTTTATACAGATGTTGTTTACAATATATTGTGTGGCCCACAAACAACAAATATAATTTCTATGAAAAAAAAAAGTATATTTAAATTAGATATTAAATGATATAATAATATATGTAAAATAAAAAATGGAAAAAAATGTGTCTTTACCTGGTAAATTTAATGTTGGCACAGCAGTTGCATTCAGTCTATGTAATCCCAAACTTTTAAAACAAGGTTCAAAATGTTTGTCACACATGACATAAGATTTATAAACATCATCAACAGTCTTGTGCAATAACTTATTGTTGCCAGACCTCTGTACCCAAATATTAAACCTAATCGTATCCTTAGGGAAACGATGTCGTCGTGTTACTTTATCAGTGTACGTGGAGTCACAATTTATAACAACACATGCAGTAGATGGCATTTTAATTAAAATAAATATTTAATATTAATTTATACAAACAAATAATAAATAAATGCACAGAATACAAACACTACACAAGATATTTCAATAAGTTCAAAGAAATGTAAAAAAATGTAAAAAACTTCAGACCCGATGTTTTTAGCACACAGCACAAACGTCGAACACAACGTGAAAATTTGTCATCGTTAAAAAAAAAATTCAAA
>NW_021770374.1:1270214-1278529 GCF_005508785.2 Acyrthosiphon pisum | reverse complement strand
GACTTATAAAATTTATTTTTTTATACATAATTGGCGACACTGGTCTAGTTTCGCTCTTTATTATTTGATTGCGTTTTGTTTATATTTTATCAAACGGAAAACGGACGTCTCGGCTCGTCTTCAAAACAGGTAGTATTCTTATACATTTTGTACTTTATATGTCTACGGTGATAGTGTTTTATTATTAGAAAATTATATTTTAAAGCGTACGTTAGGTGTTTTCGTATATTTAAGAACATGTTTAAGTCATAAATGATAGTTTCAAGATGATTTATTTGATAAATATTCGTATTAAATCTGATGATAATAACTAAAATCAATATTTAATGATTTTAGTTATTGGCATGCCATGCCAATAATTGATTATAGTTGAATAATTCATATTTGTTTTACTGGCATACCATGTATTGTTGACAAAAAATTAATTTAAGTAGGTACCTACCTATGCAAATTTAAATTCATGTTATTTCAATACTCAATAAAATTATTAAAATTATATAAAGTATATTTTGTCATATTTTAGTCATGCCGAAAAAAAGGGAACATTTTTGTCAGTTAAATATAACTGCTGCAGTTAATGCAGTTTTAAATGACGCTTTAAGTAAAAAAGCAGCTGCAAAAAAATTTGGTGTATCAAGATCTACTCTACAGTTTAGGCTTAAAAATCTAAATGGAAAAACATCTTGTGGACCGGCAACTGTATTGTCAGACAAAGAGGAAGAATTGTTACAAACATGGATAATTGAAAGCTGTAAAAAAGGTTTTCCAAGAAGAAAAGAAGATTTGCAAATGAGTGTGAAGCAATTTTTGGATATAAACAACAGACAAACTGCTTTTAAAAATAATATGCCAGGTATTGATTTTGTAATTGTTTAGGGTTGTGTGTAAAAATGTAGGTAGGTTATTATAAGGTATATATTTTTTTTTGTAGGTAATGGTTGGTATAGGGCATTCATGCAAAGACATCCATTAATATCGGTCCGAACAAGTGAACATGTCACAACTGCCAGTGCATGTGTCAGTGAAAAAGACATAAAAAAATGGTTCTCTGACATCCATCAATATCTAGTAGATGAAAAACTTGATGATATATTGCAAGATCCCACTAGATTATTCAACGGTGATGAAACTGGATTCTCGCTATGTCCCAAAACCAAATCAGTGTTAGCTCCAAAAGGAACCAAAGATATTTATGAGGTAGCAGTAGGTAATGCTAAAGAAAATCTCACAGTTATGTTCACATTTAATGCTGCTGGTGACATGTGCCATCCGATAGTAATTTACAACTATCAGAGAATCCCACAAGATATTGTAAATTCTGTTCCTCCCAATTGGGGAATAGGTCATTCCGAATCAGGTTGGATGAAATCTGAGGTTTTTTATGAATTCATTGCGAATATATTTTATCCTTTTGTAGTTGAAAAGGGAATAAAATTTCCTATAATTTTATTTGTTGATGGTCATAAAAGCCATCTAACCTATCAATTAAGCGAGTTATGTTCAAGTTTAAATATTATATTAATTGCGTTAAATCCAAACTCCACAAGAATTTTACAGCCAGCTGATGTGGCTGCATTTCGGCCACTTAAATCTGGTTGGAAAAAAGGAGTGTTTGAGTGGAGAAAAGACAATAATTTAAGTACAGCTGTAACTAAAAAAGATTTTTCCCCTATATTAAAAAAGGTAATTGATGAAACTGTTAAAGCAGAAACTTTAATTAATGGTTTTAAAGCTTGTGGATTCTACCCTTGGAATCCTGATTCTATTGATTTTAAAAAGTGTCTTGGTACTAATACAAAAAAAAACTGAATTAGTCAATAAAATTAATAATACCCAATATCAATGTCCTCTTACTCTTGAACAATTTTGCAATACTGTAAGTCCTGAATGTATTAAAAAGTTTGAAAATTTTAATGATATTGTTAAATCTAATGTTATAAGTGAAGAATTGCATGCATTATATAAATTGTATCAATTACTTAAATCTAATGATAAAAATTTGTTAAGTAGTGGTGTGAAGTGTATTTCAGAGGCTGGTGAGCAGAATTTATTAGATTTGATAGAAGACCAAAATGAAGTAACTATAATTGATGACAGTTTTTTCGATAGTAGTAAAGAAGGTTTTCAAGATGCAATAGAGCAAGATAAAATGGATGTGTGTGTAGAAGCCAATAAAGAGAAAACGGGTTTTATTTGTAATGAAATAGAAAATACAAGAAAACAGGATGAAATTGAAATTTGTATAGAGGAGAATGTAGTTACACCCAGACATATAAATGGAAAAACTTTTCAAATTTCTCCATTAGAATCATGTCTTGTGTGGCCAGTTACTCCAGAAAGGAAAGGTAAACGTAATATTGAAAGAGTACCATATGTTGTATCATCTAAAATGTGGAAAAGTATGAACCAGTCTAAAGAAGATAAAAAGAAACAAATTGAGCTTGAAAAATAAAATAGGAAAAAAAACAGATTAAGTAATAGGTTAGGTTAAATTGAATTCGGTCAATGATAAAAAATTAAAAACTGTTACTAAATCAAAGGTTGTGAGAAATATATTTCAAAAAGATATTGTGTATAAGAAAAAACCATCTGAAACTGTAACTAGTGGTGTGTTGGCTGAAAGTTTATGTGCTGATATAGCACCTAATATTGTTGAAGAAATAGATAATGATATTCTAACCACATATGTAACCGTAGGACTTTGTTTTAGTTGTGGTAGAAATTTAAGTGAGTTTTTGAAAGGTGTTGATTGTGCCTTTTGTTCACATATGTATCATTTGAAGTGTTTAACCACAGATGAATTCTGTGGCATCGATGAAAATGAACCTATTTTATTCATTTGTAAAATATGCCAAAAAGATTTAAATTAAAGTTAGGTACATATAATACCTATTTTGATCTTAAATTTGTATGTAATAACTAAGACCTAAAGGTTATAAAGGTCTTTTTATAAAAAGGGAAAATATTAAGTTTATTAATTTTGTTTAAATACTGATTGTTTTTATTTTATTTTATTGTTTTGTTATTAATTTCTATACCTACATTATTATTTGTTATGGTTATATCTAAAGGTGAATTTATTGATGTTGATCAAATTCCTAATTTTTTATAAAAAGGTAAAATATTAAGTTTATTAACTGTAATTAAAATTATTTTAAAGATTGATTGTTTTTATTTTATTGTTTTTTTTTAGTTTTGTTATTAATTTCTATACCTTTTCATTATTATTTGTTATAATTATAACTAAAGGTAAATTTATTGATGTTGATCAAATTCCTAACTTTTTATAAAATAGCAAAATATTAAGTTTATAAATTGTGATAAAAATTCTTTTAATAAAATATTAATTTAAAGTAGGTACCTATTTGATTTGAAATTGTGTTTACATTAATAATTTATTATAGAACCAATTGAAAATTGAAAAAAATAATATATATCTTTTAATATTTTTATATATTCTGTTCTTTTATTAGTTGTATTTTACCTAGTTGAAATAAATTTATTTTATAGGTAGGTAAGTACATATTTTCGATTTTTTAACCAATACTATTGTAGGTGCCAATAACTATGTACTCGAGTGCCGATAACAGAAACTACATGCCAATAACTGTAGTTTTAGTAAAAATTGATAAAATGCCTATTTTAAATGAACATGACAATATTTATATCAATTTTACCCCTTAAGTAAGTGAAAGATAAGAATATTTGGAATAGAAACATTTATTTTTAGTTATTGTAACATAATTATTTTATGTTCCACGATTCATTGAAAATGAGTATCTGCTTAAAGTGCCAATAACTGTATACTCTACGTCTGGGAATCTTAGGTTTTTTGGTATGTTGGCAATGCGCTTGACTGAACGCGATGACGCTAGTGATGACTAGCGCTCCCAGAGTTTGTCTCACAAACTGTTATCAGAGTGTACTAGTTCCGTCGTATGGAGTTATACCCCCCTGGTAGCCAGTTTGGCACTCTGCTGTACAGTAGATGTCGAACTGTAGACTGTAATGGATGACGTGTCAAACTCATTGATAATATATTATCATTATATACGAAAAATGATTCTGAACGAAGACGGTATGACAACAAAATAATATCAAGTATAACGTTATTTCATGATATTTAGTTTCTTATATCACTATTGAAGTAATTAATTTTATTTATTTAGTATAAGGTAATATATTGATTTAATTTTTGACGAAAACATTGCACTTAATAATTATGTATTATATTTTTGAAATTTAGTTATTATAATAGTGTAAAATATATATTTTATATCATACCTATTAAAATATTATTGTTATTAACTATCAATACCATTATACCAGTTTACCACCTGAGTACCACAGAACAGTGCTTCTATTAGATTCACGGTATAAATAGGTAAAAATTGGGTACAAGTGGCTGAGAGACACCATCTTCATCACTAGGTAGACATTTATCTAGAGGGAAATTTATTTTGTCAGAGTATAATTATTCCAAAAGGTCATTGCTTTAACGCAATTAGGAAATTGTGGTTTTTTGTATGAACCTTCCACTATTTCAACCAATTTTCTACTATTGGTGGTGCTGTTTCAGTAACTCATCCCATAATATCAGACACGCTTCAATAATGACTTTGGCTAGGGTCGATACGCTCATACTATTGAAAGTATAACATGTTTTATGGGAAATCAATAATCTAATAGCACAACTTAAATTCATAAAATAATCATAAAAATAGTTTTCAAACGTCCTCTTAAAACAATTGGTCCTATGAAAATAAAAAAAAAATCCTGAAGTCACTAGCTTTTCAGTACTCAAACTCGTCTAGTGGCTTTGGTAAGCAATTGAATCCAACAGATAAAATAGCTTTAATGTTATGTTATTCTTCAGAAACACTTTTAGGATTTACAAGCAGTACCGGTTTTTACCTTTTACCCAAAACTTCTCATTTTTTTCATTATCCCCAAAAACATTATGCATGTATCAATTGACAGATCTTCTAAAGGACTTGAATCTTTGTAGTAAAATTCATCCCTTTTTTCACGGAATGATTGATTCTTTCTTAAAGAAGCAATTCGGTTGTTTATTAAATCCCCTTCAACATTACAAGAATTACATCTATGATATGCATTGTGACCTTTAACATTTAAAATAAATGCTTTAGCTGGAGTTTCACAAACAATTTTAATAAATATCAAATTTTAATATTTTATCATTAGTAGTTATACCATTAGATAAAATATTCTTCATTTCACTTATAAATGGGTTTAAATAATCATGGCTTGATGTAGGATCTTTATATTTACCATGATATAATCCAACATGGATTACAACTTGAGATAAATTTTGAATATTGACAAAAGAGATGAGAATGGGCCAGACTAAAAATCTAGCAGTTCTGGGTAGATCATGGCCTTCTGATATTAACATTGCTAAAAGTGCACTCGCAAAGTTGTGGGAAACATGATATTCCATTAGCCACTTACTAAGTTTAATATCCAAAGAAGTACACAGATATACAGAAGTTAAAGGTAAATAATAATAAGATCGGATATATATAATATAATAATAAGTATGATGGTACGATGTACAATAGTGTTACTAGGCGTAATATAAATCAACGACTAACTATGTATACTCGGCTATACTACACATAGACATATATGCTGTAGTATTATAAAAATGTACAGTCAGCGTCTGCTGAACTGCTGAACTACAGTGTGAATATATTACTTATATGCTACAGTATATTATAGGGTGTCTTATTTATAATTCCAACACTTTCCCTTAAACAATATACCCTTATACATCAATATTTATAACTGCTAACATCTCCCTTAGCTCATTGAACCGCATTCGTGGAGTTGACTTTGTCATAATGTCCGCAATCTACTCCTTGCTGGATATGTACTCCAATGAAAACAACCCCTCATTGAACTTTTCTCTTATATAGTGGTAGCGAACATCTATGTGCTTTGTTCTTCTATGAAACTCTGGATTTTTTACGAGTTTAACCGCACTTTGATTGTCACATACACTGTTGGCACCATTTTTTGCTGGTCCTGCAATTCACCTAAAACCAATTTTAACCAAGTTAATTCTTGTACTGCTTGACTTAAAGCTATGTACTCTGATTCAGCTGTGCTAAGGCTAACACACTGTTGACGACGTGAAATCTATGCTATACTTCCAGATCCTAATGTAATTACTGACCTTGATGTTGACCTTCTCGTTCCAAGTCACCTGCATAGTCAGCATCACTGTATCCCTTTTAAAATGAGCTTTTATCTAGAACTAAATATCAATCCGAAATTAATAGTTCCCTTTAAATATTTTAAATTCGTTTCACTGCTATCTAGTGTTGTTCCTTTGGATCCTCGATTTATCTACTAACTAGATTTACTGAAAAAGTTATGTCTGGTTTTGTAATCTGCTTGAGATATAATGAGCTTCCGACTGCTTCACGATATGTGACTTAACTATAGTTAGATTAGTATTTTGATGTTTGTCATCTAATGAATGTTGAGGGTCTGCTGGTATTTGAACTGGATTTGCTTCAGTCATATTGTACTTCTTTAATATTCTTTTACAATACAACCCTTGGTGCATATTGATCCATCAAATTTTTGCTCAATTACTGTACCTAAAAATTGATTCAATTATCCTCGGTAATATTGAAATGTTGTTTCAAGTATTCCATTAATGCATTTACATCCTGACTCGATGTAGCTGCAACTAGACCATCATCAACAAATACAGCGACAAGTTATACTTTGTTATTTTCTCTATTAACGAAAACACAGGGATCTGCTTTTGTTTCTAATAGATTAAAGTTAAGAAGATATGTTTTGAACTATATGTTCCAACATCGCGGTGACTGCTTTAGACCATATACACTGCGTTGAAGTCTGCACATCATTTCAGTACCATCGTTAAACTCTTCTGATTGTCTCATATAAATTTCTTCGTCCAAATCTCCATATAAAAAGGCTGTTTGAACGTCAAATTGTCGAAGTTGTAATTGTTCTGCTGCTGAACTTTACTACAGGCCTAAAAGTTTCATTAAAATCAATGCCGAATGTTTGATTATACCCTTTTGCTACTAGCCTAGCCTTGTATCGATCAACATGTCCCTGAACATTGTATTTTGTTTTATATACCCAACCACAATTTACAATAGTTTTCTCCTTAGGTAACTTTACGAGAGACCACGTTCCGTTTTGTTTAAGAGATTCCATTTCATTGTTCATGGCTTCTATCCATTTTTCTGAATTTTGTGACTCCACAGCTTCCTTGATATTTAGTGGATCGGATTCTACTATGAAAAAGGTTGAATTATCATAACGTAATGGTTTCTTAATATTACTTCTGTCTCGCAAGTTGTACACGTTGACATTTGACCCATTTCCTTGTTCATGTTCTTTATTTCGATTGTCATCTACACTTATTGGTGTCAATTTCCATGACTTCATATCCTTTATCGTTTATGGAAAAACAAATGTAAATGTTGGCTTAGAAAATATTGAAGATGAACCTGGGCATAATATATTGGAGCCAAAACTATCGGAAGAGTTATTAGGTAATATTGTTATTGATAAATTAAAAGAAATTACATTAGACCTAGATAATTTCATTGGTATTGGAACTGATGGATGTTTAATGATGACATCTATAATGCAAGTTGCAGTACAGAAAATCCAAAAAAGTTGTAAAAATGCTCTCCATAGCTCATGGTCCAACCTTGCATTGAATTTATCAATATCCAAATCATCCAACGTGCAACTTGTTAGAAATATTATGGGCATTATCCAAGAAGTTTTGTCGTTTTTTAATCAATCGTCAAAAAGAAGTTTTGTGTTAAAAAAATCTCTAAAAGGCTGTAAAAGATCATTAACATCATTGTGCGATACCAGATGGGTGGAACGCCACGACTCAATTTTTGAATTTCAATCTAACTTTAAGAATATTATTCTATGTCTTGAAAGTATTTCTGAATGGGACGAACAGATATCATCTTCTAAAGCTAAATGTTTACTCGATGTTATTTGTAATTGTGAGTTTGTTATTACTAGCATCTAGTAAATTGTTACAAAAGGTTGAATTCGACATAGCTGATGCATATAATTGTACCTATAGATGACATTATAAAAACAATACAAAACAAACGTACTAACTGTGAAAATATATTTCATAGTATTTTTGAAGAGAGTAAGACTGTCATGGCAGATCTTGATATAGATATAAAATTACCAAGAATAATTAAACGCCAAACACAAAGAGCAAACACACCTGCAACTTGTCCTGAAGAGTATTATAGACGTGTACTGTT
>NW_021770374.1:1267326-1268785 GCF_005508785.2 Acyrthosiphon pisum | reverse complement strand
CAACATTTCTGAGTGAAAACGACATCTACGATACATGGCGACCCGTAAGTCGATGTCATTTTCACTTGCCAAACACCGATACGCCCACCAATCACAACAACGCTAGGGTCGGTCGATGCGTATATATACGGGTGCATTCGACCGATCGTGACTAGTATTACAGTAATTCTCCAACCTTCAAGACATCAAGCTCATACAAAATCCATAACTGCTGTCACATGAATACGGAGAAGAACACCAACTGCCACGCCGGAGCAACTGATCTAAAGGAGCCGACCGACGAAACCAGCGAGACCTAAGACGCCACCTGACCACCCGAGGACCAGATACGACGACCAGAGCGGACAATACGAACGCCTAATCGTTCTACGCTGCTGCGAGCATACACTACGGAGGCCGAGGACTACGAAGAGTCACCGATCACACGGTGGAGCCAGTCACGACGAGCAATCCAATTTCACGGGATTCTGAAGACCACTGACCAGATTGTCAACGAACCCGTGTTCAGAACTCATAGAACACACGCACAAGTCCCCACAAGCGCACCTGCATAGGCCACTCTACCCGTCCGGGAATACGAACCAACGCCACTTCTTTGAGCGGGCCGGATGTATCCACCCGGATCTTTTTCAACTGTAAATAAACAACTCATTGTCAAGGTGGTCTCGATCCCGTGAACCATACCATACGGTCACAAGGACGTGAACCATCATCCCCATACCTTATATATCATTATATATAAAAAAATAAAGACACGTTGATTACTCGAAATCACCCGAGTGTTATAGTTTCTTTAACGTAGCGGAGATTCGCCAACGGCGACTCCGTTACAAACGGGTCCATAGTTGTAGGGCTCACAGGAATATTCAACCTAAAACTAGCATACCTCATAAATGTACGCTGAACTCTTTCAAACCTAAGAGAGTCATTGAGGTCGTGCGGATCCCAAATAACGGCACCATACTCAACAATAGGTCGAATAAGTGCACAATAATGCACCTTGTATGATAGACCTAACCGAAAATTCCTACACAATCTTAACACAAATCCCAGGTTTTAAAAGCCATACAACAAATATGCTCAATGGGGCGTAACCGTTTTCCGCCAAAATGACCCTCGTCCGTTATCACTATGGCCGTTTTTCGCAAAAAGTTATATTCCGATTTCCGCCAAAAAATATTAATACATCATTTAAGATATTTTTTGAGATCCCCTGAACTAAATTTGATGTACGGGCTAACCTTGTATCTCAGATATTGATCGTAAACTATTATCTATATGACCATATCTTATCTTACTATTATTATTCACATATTATATAGGTATATACCATGACAAATTATATAGGTATCATCACAGTTGAATTAGTTTTGCGCAGTAGTTACGCATCTTCTTCACAACCGGCCTATATCGTAGTTCTCCGGTTCTCATTGGTTGATTTTGTTCTATGTTATATATG
>NW_021770374.1:1239692-1267226 GCF_005508785.2 Acyrthosiphon pisum | reverse complement strand
CAGGTGTTGAACAAAGATATTTGCTTTGTCAGAGTCGGTAATAACCCATGAGTTGTCTTCATTTCTTAAAGGAGGGGTACGTTGACTTAGGCGGAGTAGAGATTTGGTCGCTTTCCAAAGAGATGAATTTTTTGTGGTTAGTGATTCCACATAATTATTTTAGGATTGATTCCTGTCGTGTTGGATTGCCTTTTTTATTTTGCTGTTCAATTTGTTAAGTTTGACCTTGTCGTTTGGGTACTTGAATGTTTTCCATTGGTTTCTTATTCTACGTTTCTCGGCTATTAATACTTTTATGTGATAGGGGGTTTGTTTTTTGGGGTTTGTGTGGTTATAGGGTTTTACTGATTCGCGTGAGGCTTTTTAGATTGAGGCTGTGAGGAGATTGACAGCGACATTGATGTTGTCCGTTGTTTTTAGTGAGATCGAGAGTTTGATATCATAATTATTACTTTTTTAAAGGTAGACCAGTTTAGTTGACTTGGGGTAAGGGATTCCCTTTGCTGAGGAGGGACGTTTAATCCCAGTTTAAGCATTGTTGGAGAGTGGTCAGAAGAAAGGTCGTAGAGGTTGGTGAGGTCACTATGTATGTTACTAGGTAGTTTTTTGACAAAAATGTCCAAAATGTCAGGATGCCTGTTACTATGGGAGGGCCAGTATGTTGGACCTGGGGGAGCTATTGATGAGTAATTTTTGTTGTTTATGCATTGCTTTAAAGCTCTGCCTCTGGTGTTGGGAGAACAGTTACCCCATGCAGGGTTTTTAGAGTTGAAATCACCACCAGAGATGAAGCGATGACCCAAGGTTGAGAAATAGTTGGAAAAGTGGTCTGAGGTGGTGATGATGCCAGGAGGGCAATAAACTGCAGAAACGGTGTCAGGTATGTTATTAGGTACAACTAGTGAGACACTGGCTGCCTGAATGGGAGGTGTAGAGTAGGGGGGTAGTGAATGATGGGTTATGTTTAATTTTATGTAAATTGCAGCACCTGCGTGAGCCGTGCCATCAGGGTGACATGAGAAGTAGGCATTGAAGCCGTAGATTTTCGCGCAGGTGTTTGGGGTGAAATGAGTTTCGGAAATGAGTGCAATGTCGGCATTAGTTTCTGATAGGATGTGCTGGAGTTCATTTATGTGTTGTCGAAGACCATTGGCATTCCAAGAGAAAATTGATAAAGGATAATTTACGTTTGGGCTAGTTGTCATTTTTGGTTAAAATTGTATTTATTAATGTTGTGAGTAGATTTATTAATGGTGTAATGAGTGATTGAAAATGTTCAAGAAAAGATGAGAAAAGAGTGGCTGGAGGGGGTTCGGAGGAAGAGGAGAATTCATGTATTTGGGAGTTAGGATTAGGTAGTTTTATTGTATCTGCGTAAGAGCGAGAATAGGTGGCATTACTAGGAGGCTTACCTTGTGTTTTTTTTTCCCCAATTCGAGTGTTGTTTATCTGGATGGTTGCTGTCGAGTGGTCTCCTGCTGACGTCCACGTGTGTGGTTGAGGCTCCCGTATTTCTGGACTTTTGGAGTTCTTTGTGTACCGCGCATCCTCTGTAGTTGGTTGGGTGGTCTTTTCCACATAGAGCGCAAGTAGCTGGGGTGTCCTTTGATTTTTCGCACATGTCGGAGACATGAGCTTGACCACAACGGACACATCTAGGTGTACGATTGCAGTAAGTACGCGTATGCCCGTAGTTTTGGCATCTGTGGCATTGAGGTAGGTCGCGCCTGGAGTGAGGTTCTTCAATCTTCACTATTGAGTGGCATAGCGTCTTAAGCTTGAATATTTCTGGGTTGTTTGGCGCTGGGTTCAGGTCGATGTAAAAGAGTGGGAGTGGATTGCTGTTTTCGTTTTTCTTCTTTATATTGGTAACGTTTCTGACCGAAAATCCAAAAATCCAAGGTCTTCGAGGTCTTGAGTAATAAGTTCCGTGGGCGTTGTGGGGTGTAGGTTTTTTAATACTACTCGATAAGATTTGTCTTCCTTTGCTTGGTATGTGAAATATTCCACAGACTTATCGTTTAATAATTTAATTACTTGACGGAAAGAATGAGGGGATTTTAGTATTAACTTAAGATTTTTGGTTGTAGTTTTGCATAAGAATTCTTCGTTGCCAATCAAACTTTTTATTTCGTTACAGAAATTTTGGTAGTTGACTTTAGAGATGATAAAAATTGGTGGAGGGTTTGGTGGCTGTATGATATTTTCGGTTTGCATTTGGTCATTTGCGACAAAATTTTCGTTATTAGAATCTTCGCTTATGATGTTCAGTACTTCATAGCGGTTGGGAGAGGTATATGTAAATATGTTAAGGTTATTGTTGATTGCTTTAGATGTAGGCGAGTTACCTGGAGAAGACGTGCGTTTTTTTGTTTTGACTATCCAATCTGTGCTGTCAGATGAAGTATTCTGTGTGTTTTTAGTTATGACAATTTTTATTGGATTCGCTACAGCATTTGAACCTCTCTGTATGCTGTTAGTTGCGGAGGACTGCTTGTTGATAGGTGTGTTTATCTTGGGCGGCATTGCGCCGCGATGTTATCTACGGTACCAAGATCGCGTACGAGCGCGGTGCCTGGAACCGTACGCTTGATAGTTAATCGATCTAGTTAATTGAACCGTGCGCTTAGTAGATTATCGATCTAATTAGTTTTAACACTTATTTTACCGTGTAGGTTTCCGCTTACGGTCGATTTGAATTAGAGTTTTATGCAAATGCGTGAATTAACTTCCTTTAGATTTTGATCTAAGTTAGAAAGAAATCGGTTACGAATTGCACTAGGTAGTGTACGCGTGGCGCGGAGCAATTAACAACGGTGTGTATTGCTACGCTGACCGCGGTGAACTGAAAATAACATATTATAGCAGTTGTACAAAATTATATCTTAATAGCCATTATGATATCTGATCCACCAAGACCCATGATAACTTACTGTTAGATATATTATTTTAGTCTATACTGTGCCTGTGTTGTGTTCGTGTAAGTATCCTATTCGTTGCGAGTTTTACTTTTTATTTTTTTATTTTAAAATAAACAAAAAGGGCATTTGTACGGGCATATAATATGTAATGAGAAAACATGTGTTAATTATCTTCAAGAGAGAAACTTGCTCCCAGAACTTGGTAGTTGTTCCAAATTAAAAGATGGTGTTATTTGTGGAGGTACGTTGAAAGAATATCAAAAAAATAATCGTAAAAGAGACTCAAATGGTGATTTATTAAAAACTATTTATTTGCGATGTCTAAAAAAAGGTTGTCAAACTGATCGCTCTTTAAAAAAAAAAATCTTTTTTTACACATTACGATAAAAATGGTAAAAGTAATAGTGGTTTAGCATTAAATGAAATTGTTGAATTAGTATGGTATTGGGTGTATCAAATATCAGTTTCAATGACCGAAAAATGTACAGCAAAAACTCGTAATACAATTGTAGATTGGAATAATTTATGTAGAGATGTAGCGGTTGCAATGTTTGATAAACGTAAGAAAATGGGTGGTCCAGGGAAAATTGTTCAAATTGACGAGTCACTATTTCAAGGCAAGCGTAAATATAATAGAGGACGATTGAGAAATGGAGATAATATAATTCCAAATGTAGATGACAATGTATCAAGTGATACTGACGATATTGATGATGATCATTCGACTCAAAGAAATTATGGTACTCGCATTCAAGGCCCATGGATTTTTGGTATGTGTTGTAAAAATGTTGATGAGGTTATAGAACGAAGATTTTTTAAAGTGGAAAAAAGAGATAAGGCAACTTTATTATCAATAATACAAAATACAAAATGAAATAGAACTGGGATTAATTATTTATTCAGATCAATGGCGAGCATATAGTACCTTAAAAGATATAGGTTATCATCACGAAACCGTCAATCATTCCGAGTTTTTTGTTAATCCTACAACGGGTGCCCAAACACAAACGATTGAGTGTATATGGAGACATGTTAAAACTAAATACGGAATTAAAAACCGAGGAGCGACAGATTTATTAGACCGACAATTAATAGAAGAATGGTGGTGGTCCGTTAATACCCAACACGATTTATTAGAAATTTTCTGGAATGATATAAAAATAGTATATGATGCATAATAATATATAACGAAGTATTGAAATATTATGAAGTAGGTACTTGACAACGGTAAATTAATAAATTATTGTTAATTTGTTATTATTTTATGGTAAGTAGCTTATTTTACGGTAGGTAGCATACTACACCAACGAAGTAGCGGTAGGTATCATATTAGACGAGTACCATTTTTTTTAATGAGTTGACAAAGAACTGTTTTTGTAGAGCAGAAATATTTATCTCAAAAACATAACCAATGTTGATTTTAAAATTATGGGCCCCACTTCACCCTAACTGATTTTTTTTCTTCCGAGATAATTTTTTCTGGTAGAATATGAGACATAGAAGTCCCGTCAGGCAATAACAACTGTACCACACTAACATGTAAATTTACACGATTTTTTTTTTTGACTGGGACTTCAAAGTCCCGTCTGTTCACAAAAGAATATATTCAATTATCTAGTTATTATTCTAAGTTTGAAAAAATAATGATTTTACGACAAAAACTAAACAATGATGTTAAATGAATCCAAAGAGGAATATAAAGTGATGGAGAGCTTAATAATGAACTTAGCCAAAATAAAAATAAAATAAAATTGTGAATCAATAGAAATCATTTTCAAAATATGTCAGTTGTTTGGTTTAAAAGAAATATTTCTCTTATGTAGGTATACTACTTTATTAAGCATAGCTGTGACATTGTCAGTATCTAATGATTCTCCAGAACGTACTTTTTTAAAGCTTCAACTAATTAAAAATCGTTTACGTTCGACGATGAATGAAGAGTGACTTGAAGCATTAATGATAATTTCATGTGAGTTAAATGTGCCTATCCAATTGTTCATCCAAAATGCACTTGCAAAATTACTATTGCAATAAAACTACAATATATTATAAACCTATACGCAGTTATATATACTTGGATATCGCAAGTTTTTTTTATGTACAGTTAATTTTTGTTATTAAATATTATAAAATATTATTATTTTCATTGAAATAATCGTTTATTGGTATCACAGATATGTATAATAACTAGATACCCGACTCCATATACAACAACATTATTAAATTATGATGCCCGACGCCATTTGCAACTTTGGCAATGTTTACATTTATTCATATACATATTTACTTATATATACATATATACTGATAATACTATTTTGCCCTAGTTGTAAATGGCTGCCAGCGTCATTGAAAAGAAGAAGTCGGGTATCTATACTCTGTTAAAAATAAGACGATGACCTGGCGGCGACCAGTTTTCGTTCCGTGACGGTCAGACGCTGTCCCCACTACGGTGACACGTCGGGCGCTGCCACGGAACAAAGCCACGCCCATGCGCACATCTTGGCCGCCAGGTCATCGTCTTATTTTGAACAGAGTATAGTTATTATACATATCCGTGATTGGTAAACAATTTTTTAATGTAACATCTATGGTCCTATCGGCTATCATACAAATATCAAATGTATTAACCTACAAATACTACAACAAATACTTTGTAGATTTGAATATTTTTATGATCAGAAATGTACTTCACAAGATATCTTATAGGTTAGGTTGGGTTAGCACAGCCTGCCTTATATAGCTCATCCCAGACGTGTATTGAGCTACTGTGTTACGCATTACTTGTCTTTCCGATAAAAAGTGCGTGTTCGGGCCGGTGTCGATTTTGAGTCGGCCCGATTAAGATCCACTGCACCCTCCCGAAGGGCTCGGTGCTTCGCGCGTCCATCCCGGACCCCTCGGTGCCGAGCAAACACGGAGGATAAGCCCCTGCGCCGCCGGGAAGTTTGCAACCGCAATTTACGCGGAAAGTTCGCGCGCGGTGGCTGAATAGACGCGGCTGAGGAAGACGAAGCCAGGGACACTTCGTCCGCATCGGTCCGACGCTTGGTTGGTGAGTAATCGCTATTTTTCTTAACTCCCTATCCTTTTACACGGCCGCCCAAAGCCGACGTGTGGAAAACGGGAATTCCGAAGTAACAGCTGTTTAGTAAGCTGCTACCGAGATAACGCGTCGGGGAAGAACTGCCCCCTTGACAAGGCGCGACGGGGACCAGCCGACGGTGTGTGGCCAAGTGTCGGCGGCCAATTGACTACCTTATCTGTCCTTTGGCGGCAAATTCAAATTTGCCTCCAAAAACAGTTTTTTGAGGATAACTCGTCGGGGATTGACTTTAGAGCTTCGGGAGAAAAATTTTGCCCTCCCGAAACCCCCTATCCTACTAGGACGACAAGATCTCGCAGGTCTGACCCCACTACCCCCCCCCCCGGGGGGGCAGGTGTTGATAGGGACAGTGAGGCGAGTGACCAGACAGTCGCCTCCGAAGCTAGTGCAGGAACCGATACCTTCGGATTTGGTCCCTGCACTGCTTCATTACTGAGTGGAGAAGTGGTAGCAGCATAGGGGGCAAGGGTCTCAGGACCTCCCCCTTGCCATGGATCCCTCCGGTGCAACTGGTAAGAACCCGGTGGAGGCAGGTTAGGAGACAGCCTATTTGGCACTCGGTCAACTAGGCCAATGCGTGGCAACTCAGGATGGAGGCATTAAACTACTGCTTGCCAAGGCCGCGGCGTTGGAAGCTACCAAGGATAAGCTACGTTCTGAAACAGCAAAAACCGCGATCAGTGAGCTAATGCAAGTGCTCAATGCCATGGAGGGCTGCCACAAAAAGGTGATCATGGCGTTCAACGAGACCAAAAGGCTATTCAGAAAGGAGGAGGAACTAAAGATGAAAGGCGCCACGCTTACGAAGGATATGGAAACCCAGTCCCCGTGCTGGTGGGACCTAGGAGGCGCTCCAATGGCGGGGAATGTCGGTATGTCTATGGGCACTCCAACCACTTCCTGGACAGAGGTGGTCAAGAAGGGGAAGAACAAGAAACCTCCCGCGAAAGAGGAGAAAACGAACAAGACGGACAAACCCACAGCCACCCGATCGCGAGCCAGAGCACGCCCGTCGGCAATTTTGGTTAACGTGGGAGCTAATGACTTCCCTGAATTAGCCAAAAAGATTCGCGGCGGTGTAAATCAGAATGTTATCGGAGATAGCGTGGTTGGAATGAGACAGTCCAAGTCCGGTGGCCTGCTTATTGAGGTCCGTGGTGACCAGACTCAAATTGAGGCAGTTCGTGCAGAAGTAGCCAGATCTGCTGGGCCCGAGGTGGACGTGAGATCCCTGCAGCAGAAAGCACTGGTTGAAGTGAGGGACCTCGACCAGTGGACCAGTTCCGCAGAGGTGTTGGATGCCGTGGTGGATGCGACCAGTATATGCAAGGAGGATGTCAGAGTAGTCAGCCTCAGGAAGAGGTACGGTGGTTCTCAGATGGCACTGGTGTCTATACCTCTAAGCGAATCCAAAAAACTGACCGAGTCTGGTAGACTGCGGGTCGGTATGGTGAGCTGTAGGGTCAGGCCAGCTGATCCTAAAGTGCGATGTTTCCGCTGTCTCGGTTTCGGACACATGTCCAAGTCATGCACTGGTCCTGACAGGACGGAATGTTGCCGGCGGTGTGGCGAAACTGGACACAGAGCAGCAGGTTGCAGCGCTGATGCGTCGGTGGCATTAGCCTTCGCTAAAGCTGTTGATTCTGACGTACGGGTTAGGTCAGACAATGTCTCCAAGCGTGATACGGCCAATGTGTCAGGAGAGACGCAGGATGACACACAATGACCCGTATTCTACAGATTAATGTCGGTGTCTGCAGAGCCGCCCGGGACCTGGCACTGGTGACGGCGAATGTAAAGATGGCTGATGTACTGATCATTAGCGAACAATATCGCGATAAGGATGAAGGAGATGGCTGGTACGCGGACGCAGGCGGACGGTCTGCGATCGCAATCCTAGGGCACCTCCAAGTAGATGCTATCGGACCACGCCTGCAAGGCATTAGGTGGGCCGAGGTGAACGGGTGTCGTATTTATAGCTGCTATTGCTCCCCAAACGTACCTTTTACAGATTTCGAGGCATTCCTGAACAGGCTAGAAACAAGCGTACGAGAAGCCGAATGCCCTGTTATCGTCGCCGGCGATTTTAATTCGAAATCCCAGGAGTGGGACAGTCCATTGGAGGATAAGCGAGGTAAAGCGTTGGTGGACCTCGTTGCATCCCTGGGACTGGTCACCTGCAACCAAGGCAATGAACCGACGTTCGTCCGAGGAGCCTCAGAGTCGCACATCGATCTGACCTTTGCTACGCGGGCCGTGGCGTGCCAAGTAACCGACTGGAAGGTGATCGACGAGGAGTCCCTCAGCCTCCATCGGTATATTGAATACTCCATCGGCAAGAAACGGACTCGGGACCTCCAGCAGGCCAGAAGGGGATGGGCGATTAGAAAGCTGAACCGCGCTAAGCTAGAGGAGTCGCTGAAATCTGGTGTCAACGAGGCCAACCTGAGCGCAGAGACAGCATGCGACAAAGCAATTGATTGGCTGACGAAAGCGTGCGACGTCAGCATGGCTAAATCAGGTAATAACAATCGCCGTCCAGTGCCGTGGTGGAACCCCGAAATAGCTGAGCAAAGGAAGAAGTGTTTAAAAGCGCGAAGGGCTTATACTCGCATGAGGAAAAGAACGAATACTTCTGGCTACGCCGCCGAACGCGAAACATTCAAAAGCGAAAGGAAAGCCCTGTCTGCCATGATCCAGGCGGCGAAAGACGAGAACTGGGGACGGATCTGCGAATTGGTGGATAAGGATCCATGGGGCCATCCGTATAAAATTGTTATGAAAAAACTAAGCACCAGGAAACCGATTCCGGGACTTAACTTGCCTGGCCGTTTAGACTCAATTGTTGGCACCCTGTTCCCCAGTAGACCTGTGGGTACAAATGAGATCGTACCAGTCAGCCAGGAGGAGCTCGATGCGGCGTACATCTCTCCGAGCGAGGTTGCGTCGGCGGCAAAGTCACTACCAAACGGGAAAGCGCCAGGCCCGGACGGTATACCGAACGAGGTGCTAAAGGTGGCAGTAGGCTTGCACCCCAAATACTTTTCTGACTTGTACAACAATTGTATTAGAGCAGCAGTTTATCCCGAAAGATGGAAAGCCGCGAAACTAGTTCTCCTCCGCAAGCCGGGGAAACCGCTGGATAACCCATCGGCGTATCGCCCGCTTTGTATGATCGACTCAGCAGGGAAATTTTTTGAAAAGTTATTAACGGCGAGGCTCCGAGAGCACCTAATTACTTCCGGCAACACCTCCGATAACCAATATGGGTTTAAGCGAGGCAGGTCTACGATAGACGCCATGAGCAGGGTGAGGAGGATATTCCAGGACGCTAACGGCAGAGGGCAAGCATACAACCTATTCGTAGGAATGCTTACCCTCGACGTTAAGAATGCATTCAACAGCGCACCCTGGGCAGGTATCTTTAGTTCGCTGGAACGGAAGAGGACACCGAGTTACCTGCGGAATATCATCGGGCAGTACCTGTCGAACAGGAAGATCCTGGTCACCGGGGAAGGAGGCGAAAAAGTTATAGCGGTAACGTGCGGGGTGCCACAAGGTTCTGTTATAGGGCCCGATTTATGGAATGTGCTGTACGATGACCTGTTGAGGATCGAGCTACCGACGGATGTCGAAATCATCGCGTTCGCCGATTACGTTGCGCTGGTAGCAACCGCATCGGTGCCATTCCTGCTCGAGGAGAGACTGGAAGAGGGGCTCCAGACCGTCATTGATTGGATGACGGCCAATGGACTGGCGATCGAAAAAACCGAGGCGATTATGCTCACCAACCGGAACAAAAGGAACAGCATGACGGTCAGATGCGGCCCCCTTAGATTTGAGTCGGTGAAGTATGTTAAATCCCTCGGAGTACTGCTTGACTCCAGGCTTCATTTCAAGGAGCACGGCGATTACGCTGCAGCGAGGGCTGGCGACGCATGTCGGCAGGTAATACAGATATTGCCGAACCTCAGAGGAGCGGGGCAAAAAACGAGAAGGGTACTAGCAACTGTGGTAACGTCTCGTCTGCTGTACGGTGCTCCCTTCTGGTATCCTTCAATGACGGTGAAAGCAATATCCAAGATGGAATCAGCATACAGAAGAGTGATGTTGCGGGTCGCATGCTGCTACAGCACGGTGTCCCACGAGGCAGCATCGGTCGTCACAGGAATGCCCCCCTTGAAGCTACTAGCGGAGGAGAGGGTTAGTATTTACTAGGGTACAGACAGAGAAGGCTAGAGTGACAACGTTGACCAAGTGGCAAGCCGCGTGGAACGCTGCCGGCAACGGGAGATGGACGCACCGGCTGAACAGCGACCTGGGACCTTGGCTGAGCAGGGCACACGGTGATGTCACATTTCACCTGAGCCAGCTGCTGACTGGACACGGGTGCTTCAACGAGAATCTTGCAAGATTCGGGAACGCCACGACTACAGCGTGTTCACTATGCGGCACCACGCCAGATACAGCTGAACACGCAGTATTCCAATGCGATGCGTCCCGTCGGTGCAGAGTAACGGCATGTGTGTACCTCGGGGTGGAGGAGTTGTCGGCAGATAATGTCATTGGAATCATGCTACGATCCAAGGAGGACTGGTGCAGAGTGACGAACCTTGTGACGAAGATTATGACTACGCGCGAAGCTGATGAGCGGTCCAGGCAACAAGCGGCGGGCCAGCAACAGACAAATTAGTTAAGGCTTTTTATAATGTGCGCTGAAAGCGAATTTTGAGAGGATAGAGCCTCTTATTTTGTAATTGTGTAACATATATAATTTGTAAATTGTGTTCATTCTATTCAATAAATGATGCGATTGGGCGGATGGAGTATCTACGATAGTTCCCGTCCAGTTGCGATTAAAAAAAAAAAAAAGGTTAGGTTATACTATTATATTGTCCAATTAGGTCTCTGAAACTGTTATGTGAATTAAATACGTTTAATAAATTTTGTACAAGGCTCCTAATATAATGCTACAATGGAAGTTGAAAAATGCCTATTCAAAATACAGTCCCGATTTTTTTGTTTTATAAGTGACTATGTCGTGCGTGTGCAAGACGGAGACAACACACATGTATGTGTAGCGTCCTCTTAATATCATAATATGCCTTGTTTATATATAAATGACTATATTATTCAATACACAATGTGAACTATACAAAAACTATACAAAAAACATATTGCATATACATATCAATATAATCAGGGCCGGATTTGACGGGGGGCATTAAGGGCATATGCCCCGGGCCCCCAAGTTTTAGGGGCCCCCGAGACTCGAATCAGAAATGAAAAAAAAAAAAATTAAAAAATTAAAAAATAAAATTGCATTTGGAACCCAAATTTTGGGTTCTCAAACTATATTTTAAAAAAAAAATATAGTTTTGAAAATAAAAATGAATTAGGTATAAAATATAAATTAAATTGTACTACAGTATACTACAGTCGTTGTTATTGCATTATCACGGTGACGTAAAGTTGCGGGTTATATAATTACAGGTGTATGTTTATACGAGTATATATAAAAATCATAATTTAATCTGTCACAAATCACAATGTAAAATGTTGGAAAATTCAAGACGTCTATAATCGTTATCGGCTTATCGCTGTTTATAGCGTTTATGCCTTTATTGTGAATTATTTATTATTTTGTACATTCCACTTTTCGACTAAATCTCGTTACTTCATTATGATCAGCCAAGAATACTCATGAGCCTGTACTGTTCAATTGTTTAAGTAAGTAATATTTATAATAAATTTAAAATTAAATAATTTTAATAATCTATACGAAGTAGAAAATATTAAAATTAATTTATTATAATAATTAGAGAATGGATATTAAGGGGATCGGTGACGTGCAGTTATTTTAGTCAAAACATACCTATCTTTTGACCATTCTACCGATCGACCTAATAATGCAAAAATTTCTAATTATATTCTCAAATAAAATCGACTCTTGACAGTATATCTAATAATTTAAATGAGTTACCAAAAACACGTGATGAAGCAAACGGACAAGACGTGTAAGTTAGAAACAGGTGTATATTGTGCATTTTGGAACGAAATTCTGGATCGTTTCAACGCTACTAATAAAATTCTTCAAGCTCCCACATTAGACCTTAATAATGCTGTTGCATCTGTCAAGTCATTAAAGTGCTTTATTGATGCTCAACGCGATGGTTTTTCAATGTTTGAGAAAAAAGGCAAAATCATCTCAAAATCAAATGAATATAATGATAATAAAAAACGATCTCGTAAACTTAATATTCGATTGAATCCTTTAGATTATGGCAAAGGTCCTGATTCACAACTAAATCATTCAGAAAAATTTAAAGTAGAATGTTTTTGCCTGTTATAGATCAAATGTCATCAGCAATAAGTCAAAGACTTAAAGCATATGAAGTAATATGTGATCGTTTTGGATTTTTTGGACAATTAAATAATCTTAGCAACGAAGAATTACAAGAAGCAGCTAAAAAACTTGTAGCTGTATACGATGACGACTTAGACGAATTGTTGTGTGTTGAAATAATTCATTTTTCTGAATTTATAAAACTTTATTACAAGCCAACAGAAATGAGTAATGAGCATTTTATGTTCAAAACTTTAATTGAAAAAGACGTAATATCAGCTTTTCCAAATGTTGAAATCGCATTACGCATGTATTTAGTAATTATGGTCACCAATTGTAGTAGTGAACGCACATTTTCAAGATTGAAAATTATAAAAAATAGATTACGAACTACAATGAATGAAGATCGTTTGAACTTTTTATCAGTTATGAGCATTGAAAGTGATGTGTTGGATAATCTGTCATTTGATGATATTATAGATGACTTTGCAGAAAAGAAATCAAGAAAAGTATGCAATTTATAATATTCTATTTTCTATGTAAACATAATAGGTTAATGACTGTAATAATAATCTTAACTTTTAATTGACTATTTTCTTTATTAAAAATATAAATACAAATTTTTGGTATAGTTTATTAATATATATATATTTAATTAAATACATTTTAGTCATAGATTATATTTTTTTATTAATAAAATAAATAATATATTACTGTATGACTTGTTCAATTTATTTAACATAAATAGTTATTTTTAGTTGTAACTATAGTCTATAAATATATTTTACGCATGAAATAAGTTTAGGTAGGTATGCAATTTTTGTTATGGATCATTTAGGGCCCCAAAATATTTTTGCCCTGGGCCCCATAATGTTTAAATCCGGCCCTGAATATAATATTACAGTTAATACAGTTGTCCGGTGAGTTAATTGGTTGAGGTAATCAAATAGTCACTTTCTTATTTTGGTAATTAATAATTTAATGTAGGATACAAATACTGCTACAGTTACTATATAATATATATTAATAAATAAAAAGATCTTTATATAGGTATTTAAGTAAAGTTTGTAGGTAGTAAAATTATATAATATTTTCTATACTATTTGATATTACTTATATAAATAATTGTACAGTGTATATTTATTTAATTATGAGAATTAAATCAATTTAATAAATAGATAATTTTATTGATGAATACCTAACAAATTTCATTGACCTGTAATACTATCTTATTAAACGTAGGTATGTATAAATGTATACAATGCATATAGTTTGTATTTTTTGGCACTTATCTTAGTAAGTAGGTACTATCATATGTTATATTATATGACTTTATATAATATATTATGTACCTACCTACCAATTTATTTAATGTCATATCATATTTATAATAGTTTAAATAATTTAGTAATTATAATATTGCGCATTTATAATGGTGGGTCACTGTGTTATGACTTATGTATTATGTGTATGCAATTAGTTTATATTGTATACATATATGGGTATAGTATAGTAATAAGTAATAATATACTACTATATAAAATATTAAGTAACTTATTTATTACATGTATATTATATATCAATTAATAAACAGAGAAGTTAATAGTATAAAATAACCATCCCATAGAATCCAGCCCATATTCAATAATATAGGTGCATTGCATAAAAAATAAATAATAAAATATGTAGATAATAAAATCAAGTGTTAATTTATTATTTATTATTTATTAGTTATTAAATAGTTTATTTCATATAATGCTCATATTTAAAACTATCTATATGAGTTATATCAAATAGTAGATAGTCATATCATTATACAATTTAATTGCCAGACTTTAAATAAATACATAAGTTCTATTTTGTTTATTGATATTGTATTATTTATAATCTGTAGCAGAATTTTAACCTAACCAAATCTCACTCCCTAAAAACTGTAATATATCAAGTACCTACTACATAGTATATTATACATTTAATATTGAATCGAGCCCATGTCAAACGATTTAGGTTCGTTGATCAATAAATGTAGATAATAAAATCAATATCTGTGTTTAATCTGTCAATTAAATATTGTTATTCATCAATAAAATTATGTATTTATTGATTTGATTTTATGCTCATGATTAAACCTAACCTAACCTGGCGATGACAAAAAAAGCATGCTGTTTTCCACACCACCGTAGAGGTATAGCACAAGGTGCATTTTTTTTAACTTGGTCTCCCTCATAGGCATAATCCACGACCTAAAATAACGACAAAACAGGCTAACCTAACCTAAACGAAAAAAAACTTTTTACAATTTGTTTAAAATATCTAGTTGTTGGTAGATTTTATCTACACTTGGAGCGTTAGTTCTTGCATAGTTGATCAGCTGTTTAAATCCAACATTTATGCGCACCACTTTTGATGTGGAAGTGCATAGGGTCGTTGAGAAACCTGTATATCTTAAATCGTGGACCAAAGCTAGGGCAGTAGTATATATATACCATTCCTGGCGCAGTGCCTTTTATAACAATAAAATATCAGAAAAAACCCAATGTGCAAAAAGATCAGAAAATCGAAATGCAATATTTATTGAAATATTTTTTTGCAAAACTTATGAAATGCAAATCCTCCAAAATATTTTTCTCAAAACTTATGTCATTAATAATTTTAAAATCTAATTGCAATAATAATTAAAATATTTTTCACAAATTGAAACGTAATAATAATTAAAATATTTTTCACAAAATCTGAATGCAATTTTTGTTAAAATATTCCCCAAAATATTTTTTCAAAATACTTATGTTATAAAGACACATTCCTAGTACATGGAATAAAGTCGAAATACAAATGATACAAACACATTTTTATATGTCAGGACTTTTAAAATTTCCTTAAAGTCGAAAAGTACATCAATCTCAAATGAAAACAGGGGGGGTTTATATTCTTTTGTCTTAATCCTTCAAGAATATTTTTCTATTCTTTTTGGTTTTAATTTCTAATTAGGGTATTGATATGGTTTACAAAATCATTTCTGTCTATATTTGTTTTATAATGTCCCCAAGCTAATGTGTCAATACCATTTTCTAAAATAAATCTTTCATCATCATAAACACTTAAACCTTTTTTGTTTTGTTTTACAGTAAAAACATCATGTTTCTTAGTTCTAAATAAAATTTGTTTAACATATTTTGGTTCTTTGGTTAGTAAACAATTTTCAAAATCATTAAAACATATTTTATTTTCCACAACATTTTTTAAACACCTTTGGCTTTTTAATTTCTTTTTCACTATTTAAGATTCTATAGGAATATAATTTGGATCTTAAACCTATAAATTCAGTCATAATTTTCCATTTAACTCATCTTTAAACTTGCCTAAGACTTTTTTGTTAACTAAAGGTAAACCATAAATATTCTCTTTTGAATAATCAGAAGTGTCAAAATGATCTAACATAATTTTCATATCCTGGTAGAAATCATCAGTTTTTATTTCTCATATTAGTGAGTCTGTATCTGTATATAACAATCTAACTCTATTTCCGTACTTTTTCTTTATTATATTATAATAAAAATCGTACATTAACAATTTAGACAAATGTAAAACACACATTCCTATATATATTGGTTGTTCGAAAGTTATTTTTGTTCTTTTCATATGGACTGCAGCTAAATTCTCTGTAAAAATGGTTCTTTCGTCAAAATTTCCAAATTTTTTGTAAGTTTTTATATTCCTCCAATGTTATATTTTTGTGAGTAGGAGAACTATAAAATGTTTCTATAGGAGGTAAACATGTTTCATTCAATTTTTCTTCACAATCCATATACTCATAGGGATAAGCTAACTTTCTAGTAACTAAATCTAAATGTTCTTCAGGAAAATATTTACTAAGTTCTTTAAATTTATTTCTTAAATTTAATTTTGAATCATTTCTCAAATTATTTATTAACTTCTCTAAAGAATTAGGTAAACATTTTAATGAATCTATAAATCTTAATTTTGTAAATAATACTTTTTCTTCACCATTCCTAGTTACTAACGTGGCATCATTTTTGAAAAAGAAATATATTTTCCTCATTATTTGGGATTAATTTTATTTGTCCATCATCGTTTCCAAATTCCTTTATAAATAGATGGGCATCATAACCTGAAAGATTGTGAAAAACAATTGGTATAAAACGTGGATTTTTATAATTAAGAATATATATAGTGCGGCTCCTCTATATTCTCCAGTTAAATGGTCATGATCCCGAACTCTCCTCATATTTGTATTTGTATTTTCTAATTCTTTTTCAAGCTTATCTTCATAAAGTTTTAATTTTTTTACATCTTCAACACCATTCTGTTTATAATATTTAATTGTGTCATTAATTATTTTAATATTTTTCTCTAACATTGGAGGTAATTCAGATAAAAATCTTTCACATATATGACATTTGTCAGACTTGTTATAATTATTTAATTGTTTTGCATTCAATGTTTTCATAGGAACTACTTTGTCATATATTTCAGAAATAAGTATTTCTTCATTTTTCGTACATTCAAAAAATGTTTTCAGCTACGTTTGGACCAGAATATTCTACAGGTGGTTTATAATCACCATTACTATATTTAATATAATAACAACAATTATTGGGTATATGTTTCTGGTAACAATTAGTAAAAGACTCTCCATCACTTGGTTCACATGTGTAGATTGGTTGTTGTGTAGTTTCAAAGTCAGCAAAAATTATAAAAGGGACTCTTAACGAATTCTGGTAGAACTATTTTAGCAGCTTTATTTTTAGAACAATAATGTTTATGGTCATTTAACGTATTTTCTGTATTAAAACTATTTAAACACATTTTACATAAAAATCTTTTATGACCATCTTTTGTCATTTGACTTCCACAAAGTTTCCATAAATTCTTAATCCAACAATAATGACCTTTATTCTCATTATCCTCTCTTAAATACAACAAATCTATATGATTTGTTTTTTCATTTGAAGTTATTTCTAATGGTACAATTATATGCTTATTTATTCTTTTTTGTTCTAAACAGTAAATATTAATAGATAAATTGTTAATTAATTTAACAAATTTTGAAACATCTTTGGTACTTACTGGAAATTGTATTTTCAATTTTTTAAATACATCATCATATTCATTTTCCCATTTTTTATATTTAGTTACTCTTTGTCCATCTTTTTCAACAGGATGTAAGGCAGAGAGTATATTGACCAAAGAAACCATTTGTCATCTTTATTTTCAACATTATAGAATGTTTATTTTGAATGTCTTTGGGTAATTTAATATATGAAGAATCTTTAAAAGGATTGTATTTATATGTATCCCCAAACTTAAAATTTCATGAAGTCTCCATTGAGAATTTTTCATTACAAAATCTTCTATTTCATTTAAAATTTTAATTTTTGCATTTGTATAAAAATCACTAAGTTAAAATTTTGTGTTAAAATTGTATTTTTTGATTTAAAATTAAATTTTTTTATATTCCATATTTTCATTACCTCTCTTATATACAGCAAGAAACATAATATTAACTTTTAAATTTTCCTTTTTTAATGCTTGTTTAAGTCGTCCTATTACTGGATTATTTAAACGATTTAAAAACACTTGTAAATCTTTTATACGCATGTTATTTTTAATAATATAAGTTATTAATCTACTTAGAAATGCTGTTTCTTCAGTTGTTATTTTCAAACATTTTTGCATTAAAATTGAAAACTCTATAATAGGTATATTATAAATTATTAAAAATTATAATTTAAATTCTAAAAAAATCTAATTTAAATTATGAACTGCTACCGATAATTCGTATGTATGGTCGGCTCAATATTAAATAAAGTGTTTTGTAGTACTTTCCGAAACGCAATGGTAAAGTCTACCGCAACGTGTTGCGGCCGGTTCCCGATCGGTTTTCGCTGAATCGGTTAGTCTGGCCCCGATAACGCTGTTTATTGTGTTAATTATAGTTGTCACGATCGTTTACCGAATGGCAAATGACAAAACGTATTCTGATCCTATGTAAACTAGTGTGAACTGTGTTTCCGTTAGTCTTAACATGGATTTAAATACACTGCTCCAGCCAAATCGATTGCCTATCAATTTTTTCATTAGGATATTTTTTGGGTCCTGATTTTTCTGATGAGGAACGGAAATTGGCTGGGAAGCAGGGCGAAATAATTTTTAAACACTTTGGTGTGATTCCTGGCGATTTTGATGTTCCCGGATGTCATCGTGGTGAACCATTGTATCGTGTAACGGATGCAACCCGGAAACTTGGTTACCGTTTTAAGTGTGTAAACGGTCACAGATTGAACCCGACTAAAAATACATTTTTAGAGTATGTTCATACAGCTGGAGAGTTAAAATCATAAAATCATCCAAATGATTTATTTGTGGGTGGCTAAAGCCATAACAACGACAATCCAACAGGAAGTAAGTTTATAGTTATTATAATTTATAATCATACAATAAAATATTCAAAGTTTTATTTGATCACACTAAGGTAACAAGTATTTTAAATCAATCTTTATAATCTTAATAACTAATTTCAAATAAAATACTTCTAAAATGTCAATATTAGGTTAAAGTGTCTACAGAAACAGTGGTAGCCTACACTGAATACTTCAGAGATGTTGCTCTAAAAATAGCATACCAGGATTTTGAGCAAATCAGTGGAAGAAATGAATCTTAAATATCGTGGAAATCGATGAAACGCATTTATTTCGGGCAAAATACAATGTTGGCCGGCAAATGACGTGGAGTGCCGTTTGGTTGTTTGGTATGAAATTTATTGTTTCACTAAAATAAAATTTATTACAGTAATTTATATTTATAAAATGATCTAATATTTTAGGAGGAATAAGTCATACTACAAAAAATGTATTTGGTAAAATAGTTCCAGATAGATCGGCCGACACGTTAATACCTATTGCTCAACAGTACATCGATGACGATGGCATACAATACTTACAGCCAAATCTCTAGGTAAATAAATAGACATTATAAAACTAATGCAATACACAAGTCCGGATTAAGAGGGGGGGCAAAAGGGGCACGGTCCCGGGGCCCATCATTATCCCTAAAATGTATTTTTAACGCGTCCAATACAGTTTTCAAAAAAATAAATATTATTTAAGTAGGTAGGTGTATAGGTATAGTAGGTAAATTATTATTAATAATTATAAAATGAAATTGTATTCTCTATTTTATATCGCGAAAAATTACTATAAATAATGAACTATATTTGCCAACAATTTTGTGTTTTTTTTTTTGAGCATTTTAGATTACTGATTTAACTATTTAAGAATATAAAAAGGTAGTTGTAAGAAAACTAATGAATGCTATGGCTATGCTAATGAAAACTATGAATTGAATTATTATACAATTTAGAGTTTAATACATTTTTTAAAGCAAACAATGTTATTAAAAGAGATTATAATAAATATAAATATTTTTTGTGTCTTTAGTGGACATGGTGTAGTTAACCATACGGTTAACTTTGTAGGGCCACCAAAACATTTACCACCAATTTGGGTACCTGCCGGTCGATTCAGCCCTGAGTGCTTGGACAAGCAATGGGAAGATGCACTGCCGCCCAACATGGGACCAATTCGTTACCATACCCAACACATCGAGCGTTCGTGGCGTGAACTAAAACAAGTGTTAACTAGGTGTAACTGCCCAAGAGTGTCAACGTCTTACATTGGTGAATGGATGTACCGCACTAATATTTTAAACAGGGAAGGGGGTTTTTGGTGCATGACCAAAGTGTTTAGGTAAAAAATTGTATTCGTTAACTCATAACCACCTCGTGACATTTTGATAATTAATTTTACATAGCCAACCCGTCACGACCCAACAGTGGCATAGTGTCTGCAAAAATGACTAATTTTAATATTAATTGATTTTATTGTTGATTTTTAGAATGAAATTGCAATAGGTGCACCAGTACATGGTGAGTGGTATACAGGTGTACAATGCACCTGTATACCACAGCCGACAAAAAAATCAAAAGGTAACGCTTCCGGCGGAGTCCGGAAGCGTTACCCAAAAAAAAGAAAAAGAAAAACGTAAGTAGATGTATACAAAATACAAATTCTAGACTAATACTAAAAGTAAGGATCTACATAGAATGTATAGTGCCTTTACTAAAAGGTGTATCGTCTAATTTGTGTTTCAGGGTGTTTTAGGTGTCGAAAAACTGGCCATTTTGTCAGGGATTGCCCGGGTGAGTGTGTGATAGGTTGTACCACGATCATTTATTGCGTATTCTATTATTAATTTTTATCATTTTTTTAGACCCACACACTCCACAGAGGCCGCCGAATACAGCGAATACCCAAACAGACGTCACCATCGAAGATGTTACAAAAAAAATTTCTATGGTGACTGTCGAGTCCGTTGTAAGTACATTAATTATACATTTCTAATATTTGCTTGTGAAGAAACTAATCATAACAATCTTATGAATTGTAGAATAGCCAAGATGAGCAGGTAAAATCAGATGCAAACCGTAAGTTTCAGTTGGACAATATTCTTTGAATTTCATGTTTTGTTAGATAGGTACCTATTTAATATTTTATTTTATGGTTTCAGATGAATAGAAACTTTTTTTTTTGAAATAATTTTCTTGTTCTTTTAATATATTAGTTTCTTACCTGTATCTGAGATACAACAGATTATACACAGATACAATAACATAATGTGTAATATATCTGTATTTAAATGGTGAATTTTAAAATGTGTATTATGTAATTTGGTATTGGTGAAATATTCCTTAAGAATATTGCGATGAAGTGTTTGTGGTAAAAAAGTTATGTCAATCACACTACAGTTGAATGTAAATAATGAGTGTTAGAAATCTGTGTGAACATCTTTGGTCTTTTAATTAAAAATAAGAAAAAAATAGTAATGGACCTAAAACTGATTAATAGAATTATTACACATTACTGATATAGTATAATGTGAATTACTACAACTATTTAGAATGTTCTTGCATTAAAAATCGTGTTTAAAAAATACTCATAGCATTGTATACGTATATATATATATATATATATAAATTTATAAATGATCAGGTATTTTTTTTTATTTAATACATATTTATATATTACACAATTATTACATATATAAATAATATATAAATAATGTTACTTATAACAAATTCAATGTTAATTTTATGGTATAGGCATGTAACAATAGTTGGTAGTTAAGTACAAACAACACATTATGTATAATGTATAAAAAAAAAAATACAAACTGAACACCAATAAATGTTACTTAACTTATACAGTTTTGTTTACTTTTTTTTTTTAATAAGACTCAATCATTTACTGTATAGTGCATAAACAGGTATTGTGTAAAATATCAATTAGTAAAATATTTGTCACTACTAAACAATTGAGGAATAAATTGAATTTATTAATTGTCTAAAATATGTTTTGAAATTTGTTAAATAAGAAAAAATCTTTCATTTATTTATGTTGAGTATTAATGAATATTAATCAAACAAATTCATCTGTTCATTACTGAACACAATTACTTTAGCTTATATTTAAGAAATGTATGAAATGTAGGTTAGTAAACGAAACATAATTATTCATTCACAAAGGTATGTAATATTAGTCATAAAGGAATTATCATTTTTGTACATCATTATTCATTATGAATGTAGTTGTTGAAGGTATGTGATTAAACATTTTCTTACATAAGCACATAAAAATATTTGGCATTATTCTTAAAATATTTTTAATTATTCAAAAGTTTGTACACATTATCTGTTTAGACATTTAGAGCATACAATATAAAAACTCGTGTACTATAATAATATAGCTCATAAATAAAAAAAAGGAAATATTTATATTTTATTTAAATATATCCTCAGTATCTGTTGAAAAAACATTAGCTCAAGTAAAAAATAAATATTTGCTCCACTCTTTCACCCTCTGGAAAAAAATTCTAGTCCCGTGCCCGAGAGTAAATAAATTAACAACTAATTAGGTAGTTGTTGTAATAGTACAAATTTATATAATTAAATTTATTACATGTTGAATTGTGTTTTAAAATTGTTCATAAAAGATTACATAACATATAAAAATCATATTATACATTTATATAATTGTACATGTAAAATTGTGCTTAAAAGTTATTGATACAGAAGATATATATAACCTATAAAGAAGATGTATAAGTGTGTTGGTTATATAAAAAAAAAAATACAAATTAAATTATTATATACAAAGGAATTGTTACAAATCATATTATATGGTATTGATGTCGTAGTGTAAGTGTAAATAAATTAACAGATATTTTGATTGTTATTAGGTGCATCTTTAAATAACAAATCCAATGGTAATTTTATGATATGGGTATATATAATAATAACTGGTTGAATACACACAACACTTTACGTGTGTTGTATAGAATAATACATACAAAAATTAGAAAAACTAATTGAGTTAAGTCAACGTCTAACAGTAGTCTCACTTGGTATAATTATGCCATGTTTACGCATAAATTTGTAGGTGGACGGTGACTTGTAATATAATGATATAGCCATATTTTTTTTCAGTTTTAGACCACGGTTTGCGTCTTTTATGTAACAATTGCATTGATATTAGAGCCTTAGAATTAATTGACGGAAACTTGGTCCCTTCAAAAAAACGTTGCACATTAATTTGTTTGCTTAGTTTAAGTTTATTTTTATCATTGGTTTTTTTTAGTGAAGTAATAATATGGTATCATGTCTTTACGCCGACGGTATCAACGCCGACGGTATCTACGCCGCCGGAAAAAATGCCGACGAGTATCTACGCCGATGGTATGTTTTTTTACAAAACGAATGTGTTTCTATGGGACTAATATAAGAATAAAAATTAACTAATATGAAACTGAAAATTTTGGAAAATTAATTATGTTATTAAATATAATTAAAAATAAAATACGTAACTCGTTGTTGACTAGTTTTTTTTAATGATAAATATTTTTTGGCTCTGAAAAGAGCCTTTTTATGCCCTAAAAAGGACATTTTTTAAAACGACGAGTACCTCTTAAACTTGGCCATTTAGCAAGATTGGAATTGAAAATTATGAGCAATTCCCTGCAAATAATCGGAGGTGTCGCGATTCCCATAGTCTTCAACGATTTCTTTAATTCGCAATGCTGTGTCTCAATAACACTGTTATGGGTATGTGTTTGTCTTCTTTGATTTTGTCCGTGGTATACACAAAACCTTTATTGATCAACTGTTGGTTGCCCTTCTGGCTTAAAACAAATTCAAGTGGCATGGTGGCTTTTGACTTCTTACAAGACTGAATGTTAGAATCGAACTGACCAGGGTTGCCAGATGATGTGTTAGTCGTATAGCCAGTAGAGCGCGTTCAGGTCGCCCAAAATAGCCATTATCTCAGATTAGTTAGGTAGCCCAATATAGCCAAATTCTATCTATGGCTACACGGCAAAACGTCGTAAATCAAAAATTTTTTTCTTGGATGCACTGCATTTTGATATCATAATATCTTAATATTGTTCCCGGGCATCGAGATAGATAAACAATACAATAAACAATTGTTTATCTATCTCGATGTTCCCGGGTTATTCTGTGCCTGTATTTTCACATGATAATTGATTATACACAATTGCACTAAATTGACAACGCTTAATTTATACTTTAAATTAATTATTAAAGTATATAAAATATTTAATATTATACGGACTATAATATCTATAATACATAAAGAAAAATTATTTTTGTTTTTAATCCAATCATTTTTTTATATAACAATTAATAATATATCAATAGGAAGTCAATGTATTGTAAATTAAATAAATCAAATCAAAAATCAAACTAGGTAGGTACTCCATAGTCTATAAGTATTGTAAAATATAATAATTATTTAATAAAAATAATTTTAGTCATATAAATTGATTTCCTGGGCATCTTCACATTCAAAAATGTCCATAACTTCATCCAGGACTGTCACTGAATCTACACTATCTGATGTCGTCATTGTAGGCGAGTTGTACATAATATCAGATGTAAACTTAAGAAACATTGTTTCTGTTGTCTTAAAACTTTTACAGCATACTTGACGAGCCTTTTATAAAGTATATTTAAATAAAACATAACTTAAATATAAACAGAATTAATGAAATGATAAATTACTTACATTAAGGTGAAGTCTAATTCTAAGTATTGCTTGTAACATATCGACATGCATACGGTTTCTTGATTTGCATTTAACCGAATTCATTACACTAAACACTCTCTCAACAATGGCATTTGATAATGGCAGGGAAAGTATTTGCAATACAAATAGAGCCAATTCCTCAAATTTCCTTTTCCCTCCAGTTTCTGTAATATTTAAAATATCTGCCCAAAACTCTTGAGTGCTCTTTTCATTAATTGGAGTTGATGAATCACAAATATCAGCATAACTTAAAGATGAAAGATTTCTCCACTGTATTTCTAATACCTCTAAATCCGCACTGCATCCTACAAAATATCAAAATTTATTAATTATTTAATATTAATACTTGTATAGACTATTATTACTTAAAAGCTCAAGCGGTAGATCACCAAATCTAGGTGGAATAGGTGATAGAACCATTTTTTGGATCAAAAAACCGTAGTTTTTGAATAGTTCTAATGTTATGTGGTAATCGTTTTAGAAGTTCTTCTGCAAGGCGTAACAAAAATGCAAAGCAACGATTTTGAACAAAAAGACTCTGGTGAAATGTTGTTTTTGGTAGCAAGCTCATTAAATGCATAACCAAAATCGACGGCTTCTAAAGGTAAGCGGGCAAGAGGGTTTTTCAAAGCTTTTGATACCCTGTCAATTTCTTCAATAAGCAAAGCATCTGGACACACGTCATCACGAAGAAAAATTGACTTAATAATTCTTTTAACTACCGACATCAAAAGTAATTTTAAATCTCCATATACTTTGGTAATATCTGAATTCGTGCTTTGAAATGCCAAGTTAACATCAGTTATTTCTTTTAAAATAGGTTTCAAGAAATTAAAATATAACAAATTTGTATTATCTTTATACATTTCATACAATGTTCGTGCACTATAGCACTTTTCATTTTGTGCTGCCATTTGGAAACAAGTCTTAAGTTCAAGCCATTGGTCAAGAACAACTTTTATACAGTTATACAAAGCCAACCATCGAGTAGCACACAGTTTAACCAAACGCCTTTGTTTACATTCTGCACCATTTATTGTATTGTAAAGTCTACTATATTCTATTTGACGAAGAGGGCCGTGTGAAAACCAAGAAACAGACTCTCTTAGCATAAATTCTATATGACTAGGGTAGACCTTCAGATGCCTTAGAAGAACATGTGTTAAGGGAATGGCAAACACATTTAATTAATTTAAGTCCTGGAGATGTTTCTTTTAATAGCGTAAAAAGGGAATGATTCATAGCACATAGATTTCTAGCGCCATCAACACCTAACCCGATTAAATTTTTGGGATTTAGTTTTAACTGCTTCAAAAATTCAACTGTACCGTCATATAATGCTACTGCAGTAGCCCGTTCAACTAAAACCAAGCCCAAAAATTCATTTCAAATTTGGTTTGTTGATTTACTGAAATACCTGATACAATATGCTATATATTTCATAACAGATACATCTGTTGATTCATCTACTATCAAGGAATATCCAATTTCTCCGATGTCTGTTATTAGATCTTCAACTATAGCTGGCGATGATACATTTAGTATTAGCTTTGAGCATTTAGTTCTATGCATTTTTAAATTTTCTAAGTTTGAGCCTTTCCCAAATACCTTTAACATCTCACCAAGATGATCGATACTTCGAATCGATGAATGGGTAGCAATGTGAATTATTATTGTTATCAATTATTTAATTTATTATCAACAATTGGGAAAGTACGCAGTCAGAGGCTCAAGGTCAACAATTTATTTAGTACAGGAAGATGGTGAGTGTCATACCCCTGATTATAGATCGTAGGGCGTAGACCGCGGATGGTGATGGATAGATAGCAGTGTTTAATTTAGATTTAAATAAAAAAATGTTATGAATTTCTAACTTAATTTTTGACATTTTCGTGAACTTAACGTATTTTGTCAATAATTGAACTTTAATGCTTATAAAAAAAATTGTGCCTGCATTTTGAATATTTTTCATCTGCCTTTGAAACAATATATTAGGACCCTTCTATATTAATCGAATTCAATTTTACTGATATTTATAGAAAAAAAATCTAATAAAATTGTAAACTGAAAATTGTACAGCTCAAAATTTTGTCGATATACATAAATATCGTGTATAATACGTGTATTGATTATTTATGTTAATAAAAATGTTCTCGTCGTTTTATTATAAAATAAATTTAAATAAATCATACCTTTGTCTATTTTATTAGTGCGCCTTCACGATTTTGTTGGCGTCGTGTTAATTGTCTCATTAAAACATACATCTTCGGATAAAATTTGTGTTACCCTCGTTTATTCCTAGTTTTGATACACTCCAAGTCCAAGCTCTAGGAGATTTAACTACATACGTTTCATCTATATAAATTATACAATTTCAGCAATCATTATATTATTCAAGTACCTATTAGATATTTGTTTGATAAAACATAATATTCTTATTAAAATTGTTTACTATGTGGACTGTTTTGTATATGATCCGTACCTATAATAATTGGTGTCATCAATATTTAATTATATTTTATATATTATGAAACATTTTTTTTCGTTATACACTAATTTTTGTATTGACTACCTATATTATATATTATTTATTATGTTTAATTTAAATATAAACCTGAAAACTTTTATGGAACAGAATTTGGCATTAGCCGGGATTTCGGATCATTAGGATTGATATACATTTGTCTTTCGAAATGATCCGAACAAATGAATCTTTTTTTTTAATGTTTTCAGACTTAACCCTTCTAAGTGTATGTTTCCTAAAAATGTTTTATAGATATTAGCTATTTGCTTAGGCTTAGGTATATTTTATTTTTTTAGTAATTATTTAGTTTCAAAAATTACTTACCTGAGTTAATTATCCATTTCCTATATATTTCTAGATTAGCTGATGGGATTAAATGAAAAACATTATTACTCGTTTTTTGAGTTTTATTAAAATTAAAGTAATAACATTTATCACCACCAGACATAGTTAATATC
>NW_021770374.1:1238131-1239592 GCF_005508785.2 Acyrthosiphon pisum | reverse complement strand
TCAACCTTGGGTCATCGCCTTCATCTCTGGTGGTGATTTCAACTCTAAAAACCCTGCATGGGGTAACTGTTCTCCCAACACCAGAGGCAGAGCTTTAAAGCAATGCATAAACAACAAAAATTACTCATCAATAGCTCCCCCAGGTCCAACATACTGACCCTCCCATAGTAACAGACATCCTGACATTTTGGACATTTTTGTCAAAAAACTACCTAGTAACATACATAGCGACCTCACCAACCTCTACGACCTTTCTTCTGACCACTCCCCAACAATGCTTAAACTGGGATTAAACGTCCCTCCTCAGCAAAGGGAATCCCTTACCCCAAGTCAACTAAACTGGTCTACCTTTAAAAAAGTAATAAATAAAGATATCAAACTCTCGATCCCACTAAAAACAACGGACGACATCAATGTCGCTGTCAATCTCCTCACAGCCTCAATCTAAAAAGCCTCACACGAATCAGTAAAACCATATAACCACACAAACCCCCTATCACATTAAAGTATTACTAGCCGAGAAACGCAGAATAAGAAACCAATGGCAAACATTCAAGTACCCAAACGACAAGGTCAAACTTAACAAATTGAACAGCAAAATAAAAAAGGCTATCCAACACGACAGGAATTAATCCTACAATAATTATGTGGAATCACTAACCACAAAAAATTCATCTCTTTTGAAAGCGACCAAATCTCTACTCCGCCTAAGTGAACCTACCCCTCCTTTAAGAAATGAAGACAACTCATGGGTTAATACCGACTCTGAAAAAGCAAATATCTTTGCTCAACACCTGGAAAACTCTTTTTCTCCTCATGATATCCAACACAGTCATACCCAACTAAAAATCGTAGAAAAGTACCTTGAAGCTCCTCTACCAATGTCCATGCCTGCCAAACCTACATCTCCTGATGAAATCAACACTATAATCAAAAATATTCCTACCAAAAAATCCCCTGGTCACGACATAATAACGAATTACATAGCAAAAAACCTACCACGTAAAGCCATAGTGTACCTATCTCACCTCTACAATGCAATACTCAGATTATCCTTCTTCCCAAACTCCTGGAAGCACTCCATCGTAATACTCATTCTCAAGCCAAACAAACCTCCCGAAAACCCAGCATCATACGGACCGATAAGTCTTCTCCCTACTTTCTCAAAAATATTCAAAAAAATTCTCTTAAAAAGACTCATTCCTCTTGCCACCGAAGCTAACATCATCCCACACACACAGTTTGGTTTTAGAGCTCATCACTCAACTATCCACCAACTTCATCGCACTGCCGACAAAATCTCTAACGCACTGGAGAAGAAAGAATTCTGTCCTGCTGTGTTTCTGGATGTCTCACAGGTTTTTGACTGGGTCTGGCATGAGGGGCTATTCTACAAACTAAAGTTTGTCTTTAGTTTAGGAGAAGTTTCTCCCAGCACCCTATTTTCTTATTAATAAAATC
>NW_021770374.1:1227191-1238031 GCF_005508785.2 Acyrthosiphon pisum | reverse complement strand
AACTTTGTTGATCAATAATGTAGAAAAATTAAATTTGTTTCTCAATCCAAAATATGTGAAATCCTTTAATACAAAATCTGAAAACACTTTTTTCATCATTTTTTGGATCATATGTTTAGCAGATTTTCCTCCGGTTCTGAGCAACTCAAGTTTCTACATTATTACATTAAAACATAAAGTCAACATATACATACAATATTGTATTCACATTTTTATTAAAAATTTTACTGGGTAAAATACTCTATAATTTAGAAAATATTCACTTATAAATAAAATTTGATTTATACTAAAAAAAGTATTAGAATCTTCATATTTATTATTATTAGAATAAAGCATTAAGAGGATGTCACATGCGTTGTCTCCGTCTTACAAACGTAGAATATAGCAAAAAATGCACTTGCGTGGGACAGTTTTACTTCCAGTTTTACTTCCAACAGTATTTATAATAGAATTATCAGAATTTCACAACGCATATTATGTAAGATCTTTATCTGTCATAGCGTCGTTATTTTTTTGATGGCACAAACCAATAATTTTAAGAAATTAAATGAACAAATAAAAAATAAATGTATTTTCTTAAGCTTATAAATTTAATTATATTTATGTTATTAAAAAAATAACGAGGCTATGACACAGATAAAGTTCTTACCCATCATGCATTGTGAAATTCTGATAATTATATTATAAATACTGAGGGAGAAAAGTTGTCCTGCACAAGTGCATTTTTTGTTATGTTCTACGTTTGTAAGACAGAGACAATGCATGCGGGTGTGACATCATCTTACGAAGAATTAAAGAATTAAAAAATGCATGTTTTTATTAAAAAATTAAAAAATATATATTGAAAGTATAATAATAATTATATATATTTTTTTAATGAAATTATAAATTTAAAAAAAAAAAAGATAATAGTTTTTGGAATAATGAATTATGGATAGAATCAATCTTTAGTATGATATAACATTTACTTACAACTTTGTTTTTAAAATCTTGTTCATTAGCTTGTAGTTTTATTTCAAAATCGTTCAGTTCTTCATGGTTGGATACTGGCCAAGCAGTCATAAAATAGTCTATTTCTCCTGTCCATGAATTATAAGTAGTAGTATTAGAGCTCGAATTGTTGATCAATTGAATAATTTCTTGTTGAGTATCGGATATTTTAGTGATTTCAACTTTCAAGTATGCCAAGTAGTTGAGAATAGTTTTAAGTACAGCTGAAAAATATAATGTTAAATATACATTTTCATTTTTTATTAAGTGATTTAATCATAATTATTTTTGTTAATTCATTAAAATTAAAAAAAAAAAAAAAAAATAGTTTTATTCTTTTTCTCATTCGCGCTAACTTTGAGTTTAGAAATAATTAACTGGAACTAACTATTATTAAATATAACTATATTTGGAGCTTTCAGCTTTGTAACTATACTTACATCATATATGAATTAAAAACATAGGTATATTTTTTAATCAAAAATCTAATACTACAAATTACAAATAAGTTACTCATACTTTATTCTGATACTTACTATTATCAACTGAAGTTGATGGGAGAACAACATTGTTTGAAATAGCTGATGGCACTGCTTTGTTTGTGTTTAAATATGTGACTGATAGGTAATAGTTAGCAATTTGTTATTCAAACCAAAAATTAAAAAAAAAAAGTTATGAATACAATTATACAGAAAATAATCCTTACATGTAAAGCTATACACACCTTTTCCAATATCATTTTCAGCCATATATGATTCATTATTTTTAATTGACTTATTATTAACCTCTGGTATATTCAAACTGTCAATCGTTAATATTTCTTCATCAATGTCAACATAAGATAATTTTGTTTTATTTTTAATCCCTGGAATGTATTCATTATCCTTGTCAGAGTCGTAGTCAACTGAATTACTTACTATAAACAAAAAATAAAATAAAAAATAAGTGATATACAAAATACTGTTAATAATAGGTATAGTATTATAAGTATGTATATACTATAGATTTAGTTATAGGTACAACAATATAGTAAAATGCTTACATGACATATTGTCATCTGAATCTGACGATGATGGTTGTATCCTGCAGGGTTGTACCTTTGACATACCTTTCTTATTATTGATTTTTGTCTTGATTGATTTTGTATTTGCATTATAATCAGGACTAATTTTGGACTTTTTATTACTCATATAAGAAGGAACTATTAAAATTTAATTCTTAAATTAGTTAATTTACTTATTATTTTTAAATCAAAATTAATAACACAAAAATTACATACGAGTTTCAGGAGTTAAAGTTATTGTCTCAATTGCCCCATCTTTTGTATTTGCATTATTACCAGGAATAATTTTGGACTTTTTAAAATTCATAAAAGAAGGAACTATTAAAATGTAATTTTTTAATTAGTTAATTTACCTATTATTTTTAAATCAAAATTAATAACACAAAAGTAACATACGAGTTTCAGGAGTTAAACTTATTGTCTCAACTGCCCCATCTTTGCTTTTGCGTTTTTTTGAAGACCCATAGTCAGATACATCTGATGTGTACTGAGCTGCAAGAACTTTTTCTTCTGCTTCTATTAATGTTTCTGTAAACAAGTCATAGATATCATTAAACATTAAATTAAGAACTGTATATAATATAGGTACACTACACAGATTCACAGTTTCTGTCCACCGCTTACAAATAGGATTTATATAGGTATTGTAAATAAAGTGATATTTCTTTTTATTAGTACTTATTGATTATACAAAATACTTACTAATGTTATTTGAAAGAACTCTTACACGATAAAAGTTAAACTCGAATTGATTTGTTTTGACACAGTTGATTCTTAATTTATGTATGTTGTGACTATTTTTGGGCCAGGCACATTGGTCATTTTCAATCCAATGCACAGGGACACTTTCTACACTATTGTCGTCCAAGAAATGAACTATTGCCCACATTTTTCTCTAATATGAGATATTATATTATTATACACCTTAAACTAACATTGAAAATTGAAACAAATTGAAATATTATAGATAAGTATTAATACTATGTACAAATATTCTTAAGTAGATTATTAGATAGTAGAAACGCCAAGTAATACGACCCAAACACCAGAGGAAATATATTATAACAAGCAACATAACATCTACATGTAACTTTTAAATAATTTTTTGATGAACATTTGAACAAAAAAAAATGGAACATGAATAAAACTATAGTACAAAAAATAAAATTTTTTGTGGGTTACATTACTTGGCTTTCCCATTAATTATTATATTATTTAATTATTAAAATGAATAATTGGTGTAGCTACTGACATATTTTCATCAATAGGTAACACAGCATATTTAACTTTTATATCACAAATATTCCACATTTCTATTTTTTTGGAATAATTACTAATTTTATAAACTCCTATGTCAGAACTTTTTATTGGTTTTTGAAAGAAACATTCTACAGTTTCAAATTTTCTACCTAATATTACTTCTTTTTTTAAGTGTGTATTATAACAAATATTAACTATCTTAATTATATTAGTTTCTCCATTGATGTTCACACTTGCATATGAATCAGGATCAGAATGAATTTTTATTTTTATGTTTTCTATAACTAATATTTTATATTGTGGCGAAGCCATCTCTCTAATTAAAGGACCTTCGGTGTGTAGTTTTTCAAACTTTGGTTTAACATTTTCATTATTAAAATTATGTTTGGTTTCATCATTAAATTCGAGGTTACATTGTTCCCTATATCTTTTTACTACTTGTTGGAGAGGCTTTTCATTTTTCCTTACCATTTTTTTCAATTTACTCATATAATTCTCAAATTTAAAGCAACTGACCTGATCTAGAGAACCATATTTTTTATAATCGTCGTATAAGTGAATTAAAGAGTGCACATTGTTTGATATAAAATGATTACCATATAAGTTACCAAACTCTTTAACAAAATTTACCATTAAACCCTGAGCATATGGTGCAAGGTGGTTAAAATTAGGACTTAAAAATATAGTCATAGCAACATTTAAGTTAAGAAAATTGCAATAAATTTTTTTAGACACAAGTGAATAAAGCACTACTGGTCCTGTGTATAATAAAAATTGCCGTAGTTCAGTCGCTTTCCAACGACATAACTCATCTAAACTTCGAGGTTTTCTACTAAAATCAGAAGGTATATATTTTTTTAATGATATTAGACGAGTACTTATGTTTTTAACCAACTCTGAAGGTAATTTTTGTTGATTTACACCTACTCTACCAATTTCACCACTACCTTTCCATAGTATAAGCATTTTTTTCATAACTCCCAAAAGAACACAATGCATATAATCAATAGAAAAATGTTGAACAACATCAATACCAGGAATATTCACTATACTAGTACTATGACCAGGAGTATGATATTGTTCTTGATTTTTTTTTAAAAAATCTTGGTGTGATCTTTTAGAACAATCTAGATCTGGAAAACAAACACGTCGAAGTAAATAAGTACCTTGTACTGAACATCTGGAACAAGAATAAAAACCAGTGTGGCCCTTTGTTTTTAATAAAAATGCCTTTTCGGGAACATCACAACAAAATGCATCAATAATGACATTTTTTTTAAAATTAATTAGTTGTTTATTTTTATCAAATAACTCAACAGTAATTCTATTTAAAATGAGATCACTAACTTCTTCTATAAAATCATTCATGAAAATATTACTGTCCCCTGGCTTTTCATGACCCCAATAAATTCCTATAGGAAACACAGTTTGATTGAGTTGTCTAATATAACCTAAAATTGGCCAAAATGTACTACCTGAACTTTTAGCCAAGGGCAGACCATCAACACCTATAACTAACTTGATGGTTTTATCAGAAAAAAATTTATCTATATATTTTTTTTATTCCGTTTGCTAATCCAAAATGAATAGTATACTCCAGGCGACACAGGTTTTATTTGTACGGATTGACTATATGGAGTATTAGAATTGATTTGATGAATAGTCCTAGCATCACTGGGAAAATCACTAAAACAATTATGTCTTTTTAAAATTTTTAATAAACCTGACAGTGTATTATTAGGTACAGCATACTCAACTGCCCATTTACTTAATTCACTCTTCACATCTAACTGTTGACAGTTTTCAAACGTTTCACCTCTATCATCAATACTGTATTCATAATTTGAATTATCTATGGTAGATTTTTCTAAATTATTAATTCCATTATTATTTAATGCAATTTTTTGATGTAAGATTTTTTCGGATACTGGATTTATATTTTGGACAATATTATCGGAATTAGAATTGTTATCGTCTGAATTAGCATTAACCGACACATTAGAAATACTTATACTTGAAGGGTTAAATATTAGAGGAATCTCGGGTAAATGTTCTGTAATTAAATTTGCAGTTTCTTCCAATAATCTCCTCCGTTTAGTAGATTTACTCATAAAATTTTGTCTATGCATGTTGTTATTTTAGTATTAATTAATAACTAATTTACACAATTAAAATTTTAGTTTTATACTTACAAAGTTCTGGGTCGGTATATACTTACAATAGTATTGAAATCACGGCAGTCACGGGTAGGTTAGTAGAACACTATAAATCTATAAACTGTAGGTAACTACAGAGAATAGAAATGTAGACGAGGCTAAAAAAACATCAAAATCGAATACGAACGTCGCGAACAGTGATACGATTACGCTAATATATGCTGTAATTATTAATTATTACAGGCTGCAGCGTTAGGCGTTTAGGCGCGCGGTCTCACCAAAATGCCGTATTCGAACTATACGAGTCGTTGTTCAACGTTCAACCGTTTATTATTATGGTGAGGGTGGTTGGAGGGGACCGTGATAATCAGCTCTCGGCGTAACGACGACTTGTACAAGTATAGTGTATGTAGAACATTATAGGGGAAAAACCCATTTGTTATCTATGGGAATTTATATTTTTATAATCCTCTATATAATAAAACGTTAACTTTCTAAAAACACACGTAACAAAAACCCAAATATACTGACGGTTGAAATCACAAATTTAGTACCTGCAGTCGCCAGATCAGACTGATATTTTGTTATATATAATAATATAATATAAATAAATACTTTGAAATATCTTACTTTCGATATATTTCTTATATCACGCAGATATGAAGAAATGCATATCATTATAATACTAAATTTGTAATATCTTTTTGTTATAATATAAATAAATACTTTGAAATATCTTACTTTCGATATCAGAATAACAACGCTGAAATAAAAGTAGTAGAATATTAGATTTAAGATATTACTATAATAATATAAAGATATCACCAAGTGAAGTATCTTAATATTTACATAAACAAGATATCATATAAATATCAAAATCATAAATTTGCTGTATGGGTGGGAGAATTATTTATTTGACATTTTCTTATTTGGATTAATAGTTTTTGGAAGAAAATGTATTTTTCGGAATGAATATGATTGGAGAGAAAAATTATTGGGGAGAAAAAAAATTGGGAGAATTGGTAGCGATCCGTTGTTAACAGTAATCAGTACCTAATCACTTCTTACAGTAATTTTTACGTTTATTATATTAAATATTTGAGTTTTTTGTTTTATTTAACCAAAAAAAAATTACTTCTTCTTCAAGAGCTAGACGTTTATTAAGTTTAATTACTGATACAATTAATACTACAGAAGGTGAGTGCGTTTTAATTACACTAAAATCCATTCACTGGCAATCGAGGGGTAAACACAGATGTAATCAGTGGACAAGGTGATGGTTATCATTGGTAATCATAGGTAATCATAGGTAATCTTTGTAGTAAATCATGGATAATCATAGATATAGTCATTGAAATCAGTAATCTGGTGTACAGAATGTCTGTCAGGTATTTACCCCTTGCTGGCAATCATCAAACAGAACTAGTTATGTTTTTATTAACTATTAATTTATATTTAGCCGAAAACAATCCTTCAGTATTTTTGTAATTTTGGTTTAGTTTTATACAAGAATACCTTAAATGGTAATGAACCTTTCAACACCATAAATTTTTCCAGAAGAGGAAAGACATCAAAACAATTACAAAAATTATAACAAAAATGTTATACTGGTCCTCTACATATAAGCAATGAAAAGAAAAAAGATCTGCTATCTCTACTTCCTTTGATAGACCCTATTTATCATGCATTTTATGAAAATTTATTCACAGCTCAAAAACAATGTGATATTGATCCAGATCTGGAAGAATTTAATTTTAAAACTGACTGATAATTTTTTTTTTATTATTATTTTTATTTATAAAGTTTTCCTGACATTGGTCATCTAAACTTAAGGCTAAAAGAATATAATATTTGACATATAAAAAAAATTACAAAATCAGTAAGAATTGGTAAATTAGAATTTAACAATGTTTTATGAGCTTAGATCTACCTATATATTTACAACATTAATAGGTATGTACAATTAAGATTTAATTAAGAATTAATAAATGAGAAAATAATAATACAATAGAAAATTAGCGTAGGAGATCATGTGGACGTCCACGCTTGAGACGGCGTGTTGGAGGAGGGACACTTAGGTTGTAGTATTTAGCGCTGCTAGCAGACTGTAAGTGGTTGAAGAAGTTGATTGTTAATTTCTTTATGTAATCAGTTATAGATGGTAGCTGGAAGTCCGTGTGCAGAGCAGCATTACGTATAAACCATGGGGCGTTAGATATTGTCCTGAGGACTTTAGATTGAAATATTTGTATCTTGTGTATATGGGTCTTAGCACAATTTCCCCACACAGGGGCTGTATATAAAAGTAGTGGTCGTAAAATTTGTTTGTATAGCAAAATAGAACATTTCCAGCTTAGCGATGATTGTTGGTTTAACAATGGATAAAGTATCTTTAGTCTCTGGTAGCCTTGTTGAAGTTTAGAGGTGATGTGTGGGTTCCAGGTTAGTTTCCTGTCTAATATTACGCCGAGATATTTGATACTAGGTGACCAGGTAATGTTATTGCCGTACAGTTTTAAATTGCCGTGAGTTTTGGGGCGACGATTAGTGAAAAGGACTGCTGTGCTTTTTTGAGGGTTCAGTTTTATTTTCCATTTATCTCCCCATTTTTGTATGTCATTCAGGTGGTCTTGGATACTTTTTGTCACTGTTTCAACGTCTGTAGAGCTTGAATATATTGCGCTGTCGTCGGCATAAAGTGCTATTTCCGTATTAATTGATGTAGGAAAGTCCGAAACATATAGGTTAAAAAGTAACGGAGAAATTTTTGAACCTTGAGGTACACCTGCATTTATAATTTTTATTTGTGAAGTAGTGTCGTTTATTTTGACTTTAAAACAGCGAGCAGTGAGGTAGGATTTAATTAGATTGTAAATAGCATTTGGGGTGTTTAACATTTTTAGTTTATATAAGAGTCCATCATGCCAGACCCGATCAAAAGCTTGGGCTACATCTAAAAAGGCTGCACCTGTATGTTGTTTTTTTTCGTAACCATCGCTTATATGTTCTGTTAGACGTAGGAGTTGTTGGGTAGTTGAGTGATTTGATTTGAATCCAAATTGGAAATGCGGAATAACATTTATTGCATTTAAATAATTGGTGAGCCTGGAGTGTATAATTTTTTCAAATATTTTTGAAACTGATGACAGTAAACTAATAGGTCTGTAGTTACGCGGGTCTGGATCTTTGCCTGGTTTTTTGATCATGATAATTGTGGCCAGTTTCCATTCTTTAGGAAAATATCCAATTTTTATTAGGGAATTGAATAATATGGCTAAATAAGTAATTGCTTTCCTAGGAATATTTTTTAGGATAGCATTAGTTATTAGATCGTGACCGGGCGATTTTCTTTTTGGTAATTTATTTATTATGTCTAAAATTTCGTTTGGACACGAGTAAGGTAAAATATTTTGTGGAAAAATATTGGGCTCACATAGTTTTTGTTTGACTAGATTGTCTGTAGGGTTTTCAATTGCAGAGTTGTTTAAAATGAAAATATTTTCAAGAGTGTGTGCAAACAGTTCACATTTTTCCGAGTCAGTATTTAGGTAAGTACCACTCGCTTATAAAGGGGGGGATTTCATTTGAGTTTGGTTTAATTAATCTTTTGGTCGCTGTCCATAAGTTTGAGTCTGCTGGATGTATAGCAGATAAGTATTTTTGATAACTGTTAATTCTATGTATTATAAGTTTTAATACAATATTCAATTCATATATTTAATTATTTAAAAAATAACATATTTAAGCTATGTATTTTATTTTGTTGTATGTCAATATTATTTTAATTTAAAACTTAAGTTAAACATTGAAATTACTTTGTTTCTATTGTTTTTATTTTACTATTTAATGTTATGTTGTAAAATTCATTTATTTTTTTGTTAGGAAGTTGTAATAATTATAACTGTTTACGCCGGGAACGTTACAATAATAGAGCGTGTTGCCCGGTCACCAGAAATAATTCGCACTCACACCAACCGACCTGTGAACGTGTGTATATCTGTATAGCGGCTCAATAGAGGTGGACGGGGTTGCCGAGCAAAACTAAAGAGTGCTAGTGTGTGGTGGGTGTGTTGATGTGTATGTATGTAGTGTGTGTGTTTAAGACTAATAGTAGATAATAAAATAATGGTAACACGATTGTTGGTAACTAAGGTTGCATGAGTTGCTGTATATTTTACAAAAATAATAATAGCATAAAAAATAACGTACAGTATAAAAACATATATAATAATATTATACCTAGCCCTTCTAGCCTAGCCGATAAAGGTACAGAATAAAATATAATATGAACGCTCAGGCCTTATGGCAAAGCAGATACAAGGTATAATATAAAAATGGCCCTTGTGGCACAACAGAATAATAATATATATATATATATCCTTACGACCAATACGTAGAATATAAAAATAATAATATCACAGCAACACAACTGTGTAAAATATAATAATAAATGGCTCTTCTGGCCTGATAGAATAGATACAATATATTAATACAATAGTATTAATAATATATAATAAATAACTCACAGTTTATCGGTGCTCTGCTGGCCAGCTGCTACCCTTGCCTAAATAATACTGAAAATAATAGGTAGGTACACATAAAAAATAATAATACACAATGCTATAAGGATTGCCTCTCTGGCTCACAATAATAATAATAATAGAAAACTTCGCGGCGATTCACGCCTTGCAATTAAACAAAATATTATAACATTGGCGATTCGCGACTACGGCAATATATAATATAACAAACACGGCGATTTGCGCCTTAACACGATAATAATATATACATTGGTGGCGATTCGCGCCCTGCACAATACAAATTTATGTTACAATATAAAGGACGGCGATTTGCGCACGACAATTATTTTCGCTGATTCCTCGTTAACAATATGGAACAGACTAAAGATTCCGGCGGCCGTGCTAATCTTGACGTCGACGGCCGACCGCGCATTATCTACATATTATATAATTCACAGCTGACACAATTATAACAAAAATAAACAATAATAATAAATTTAATACAAATAAAAACAAATAATATGTTGTGTGCGTGTGTGTGTGTGTGTGTGTGTGTGTGTGTGTGCCGTCGTGGCGGCGACAATAACTTAAGTGTTATTATTTTATTTTCTGAATTATTATTTAATTGTTTTATTCTAGTTCTATTGTACTAATTTGTTTTTTATAAGTACATATTTTAAATTGAGGTTGAAGTTTTATTTTTTTTTTTTTTAATTTGTTCTAGGTATTTTGTTGCTATAATGTTGTACTTATACTATTTTTATCAAACTGTTAAGCTTTTCATTAAATTTATAAGTTATAAACAATTAAGATATTCGCTAGAATAATGCACTTTTACTTATTGTTCATGT
>NW_021770374.1:1224025-1227141 GCF_005508785.2 Acyrthosiphon pisum | reverse complement strand
CGAAGCTATACGTAAAGTTATGGGAATTTATATTTTTATAATCCTCTATATAATAAAACGTTAACTTTCTAAAAACACACGTAACAAAAACCCAAATATACTGACGGTTGAAATCACAAATTTAGTACCTGCAGTCGCCAGATCAGACTGATATTTTGTTATATATAATAATATAATATAAATAAATACTTTGAAATATCTTACTTTCGATATATTTCTTATATCACGCTTATATATTCACGCAGATATGAAGAAATGCATATCATTATAATACTAAATTTGTAATATCTCTTTATTATAATATGAATAAATACTTTTAAATATCTCAATTTCAATATCAGAATAACAACGCTGAAATAAAAGTAGTAGAATATTAGATTTAAGATATTACTATAATAATATAAAGATATCACCAAGTGAAGTATCTTAATATTTACATAAACAAGATATCATATAAATATCAAAATCATAAATTTGCTGTATGGGACGTTTAAGTTCACTTTCCGAAAATGGTTCGCTTAACTGTTTATTTGGTACTTATATATGTCCAGGTGTTTACCTTTATTTTGGTACATTACCGCCGCCTACTGAACTTGTATCGTGTTCCCCATGTAAGATTGCAATGTCCAAATTGACGCAAAACAAAAGATTTTTATTCCTATAATTAAAATATTTGGTTACTTAGATCGTAATCGTTCCTATCATCTAATTAGTTTTTAATTATATATATTTTATATTATTATTATTATCATTTTTTTTTTTTTTTTTTTAAAGTCTCGTGAGAGCTATTTCCTCCCGATTTCGATATGAGTGTCTCCCCGTGAATTCCAATATTCTTACTAAATACTGGTATCTTTCTTTTCGTACTAATCTATAATATTTTACTATACTCATCATAATTAGTAACATTATTATCACTACTATTCCCAACACTACACAAACTATATATATGTAACCTGTTTCATGTTCCTCTGAAATGCACATAACTGATTTTTCGTTAACGTTAGTTTTATTATTCCGCTGATTTTCGTATTTGACTGTGCTCTCAATTTCTGTAGTACTAGGACAGTCTATCGATATCTTATCCGTAGTACCATCCACTTTGTAACCCCTACTCTTACTACCAATTTTCGCGACTCGCACTTTTGTGACTTGTGTGGAACTTTCGTATACTTCTATACTCTCAATTTCTGTAGTACTAGGATAATCCATCGATTTTCCATCCGTAGTACCATCCAAATTGTAGTCCCTATTCTTACTATCTTTTTTCGCGATTCGTGTGGTGTGTACAGTAGGCTGTACCAGTTATGTATTCATATTCTCTGTTGCTTTCCGTAGCCTTAACCTCGACTGACCTAATTGTCGTTACGTTAATAACATTTGGTTTTAATCTATTGTTACTCCCGCTTTCTGTACTATCTACTGTAAAAGCTTCAACGAAATAATCGTACTTTCCTAAAGTCTCTCGTTCTATCGTTCCATCTAATTTTTCTACTTCTGCTATACAGGATTTTTCTAACAAATATTCATTTCTAGTACCCCTAATATATCCTTCTAAAATCTCATATGGTGTATTACATATAAACCTTAATGTCTCTATATCACACCCATTACTCTGAAATTGTGATACGGTTATCCTATCCTTTTGGTGTTTTGCTATTCCTACTATTTTTCCCTTATCAATGCCCGTGTCTATAAAATAAATTTGTGTTGATTAAATTCCCTCAGGCACTGATATTTTGTCATCGAGTTTATCTGCATTTACACGTATCGTGGTCCATAATAGCAATCTATAATATATTTTTTTTATGTTAATTATTATTCTGAACGTTATCGCGTTCACATCCCACGTCGACTTTTATTATTATTTTTATTTACTACGTCTATAAATTATTACATATTAATATTATCTTATTATTTTATAATTATTTTTATTTATACATATTTCAATTAATTATTCGCGATGTATTTATTCACTTTCGTTGTCATTTTTATCGTCGTTTTCGTAATATATGCACTGTTACTTTTTTACGATTTCGCGATATAATTACATTTTCAGAATCTAATATTTCTAAAATTTCGTATGGTCCCCTGCAAAGCGGACTTAACTTGTTTCTTTGAGTATGATCTTTAAGTAAAATCATATCGTTAATTTTTAATTCCTCCATTTTTACCTTTTTATCGTAATATCGTTTATTCACTTCTTTATTTTTTATTAACCTACTTCGTGCTAGGTTAGTTACCCTGGCCCCGCCACTTACGATTTATAAATGGAAATTAATGTCAAATTATGTAATATCATTTGTAAACATTTGTAACCACCAAAAAAAAATTTGTAACCCACCCACTTCAGCTCAAAACGAAGTTTCCATGTGGCGGGGCCACAGTGACGTCACCACAGCCCGCCATTACAGAAGTTCGACTTGTAGGTACTTGAAACCTAGTGGAGATTGTGTAATATCATTTGTAATCATTTGTAACCACCAAAAAAAAATTTGTAACCCACCCACTTCGGCTCAAAACGAAGTTTCCATGTGGCGGGGCCACGGTGACGTCACCACAGCCCGCCATTACAGAAGTTCGACTTGTAGGTACTTGAAACCTAGTGGAGATTATGTAATATCATTTGTAATCATTTGTAACCAGCAAAAAAAAATGTGTAACCCCCCACTTCGACTCAAAACGAAGTTTCCATGTGGCGGGGCCACGGTGACGTCACTACAGCCTGCCATTACAGAAGTTCGACTTGTAGGTACTTGAAACCTAGTGGAGATTATGTAATATCATTTGTAATCATTTGTAACCACCAAAAAAAAATTTGTAACCCACCCACTTCGGCTCAAAACGAAGTTTCCATGTGGCGGGGCCACGGTGACGTCACTACAGCCCGCCATTACAGAAGTTCGACTTGTAGGTACTTGAAACCTAGTGGAGATTATGTAATATCATTTTTAATCATTTGTAATCACCAAAAAAAAAAATTTGTTCATCGATCCTTTTGACTAAATGGTGCATGTCAATTATTTTCAATTTTCATTAGTAAGTACTCACCCATGTTCAATTGTTTACCCTGTTAATAATTTTTTTTGAAACTTTTTATTCTTTAAAACAAATGT
>NW_021770374.1:1221672-1223294 GCF_005508785.2 Acyrthosiphon pisum | reverse complement strand
TAGGTATAATTCAAAATATAAACATTCAGTGAAATGTTCATGTGTTTACAGTTATTTGTTTTGAATTACAACAAAATAAGCTATTTTTGTGTACGTAATCTGACAAGTCAGATCTATAAATTGTAATAAATATTATTTAGTTAATCATATAAATTGCAATAATTGTTAATCGATGTGCTATTACTAAGTATGAGTGCAACACACAATATATTTACAGTTCATAGGCAAGTTCACCCGTGTAAAAATATTAAATAAGTAGTTTACTTAAACGGCCTTCACTCTTTTCAACAATGTCTTCTCTAGTGGGAGGATAAAATATATTTATCTTAAACAATTCATATACACATTAAACAAATAAAAGGGTTAATACTAATAAATTATTCATGTAAATTAATAAATTATATATTATGTTAATTAATAAATGATAAATCGATGTTCTCGATGTACGAGTTGCGTACAAATTCCAAAAATGGTCGTACAAATTCATACTAATTACGTACTAATTATTGGCATAAACAGTTTTTTGATTTTCTCAAAATTTCCATTATGGGCGGTGCTGGCGAGACGCGCGAAATAATCGAACGGGGATTGTTCGCGAACCAGACACGTGTGAATTTCGGGGTATGTCGTGCAAATTCGTGCTAATCACGTGCTAAATATTGGCATAAACAGATTGTTATTATTTTTTATTTTTCACGTTGGGTGGTGCTGGTGAGACGTCTCTCCAGCACCGCACATCATTTTTTGTCATATAGTTGTAAATTTTGTCATAAATATTTTGGCGATAGTCATGCAAATTCATGCTAATTTCCTGTAAAAAAAAATTATAAAATTTTTGAATGGGTGGTGCTGAAGAGACGTTCGTACTTTATATACTATGGAGTATATTAACATAGATATTAGCTACATAATATTATAACGTAAAAAACATATTATATATAATATAAAGGTATAAATAAATAATACATTTGTTTTAAAGAATAAAAAGTTCAAAAAAAAATTATTAACAGGGTAAACAATTGAACATGGGTGAGTACTTATTAATGAAAATTGAAAATAATTGACATGCACCATTGAGTCAAAAGGATCGATGAACAAATTTTTTTTTTGCTGGTTACAAATGATTACAAATGATATTACATAATCTCCACTAGGTTTCAAGTACCTACAAGTCGAACTTCTGTAATGGCGGGCTGTGGTGACGTCACCGTGGCCCCGCCACATGGAAACTTCGTTTTGAGCCGAAGTGGGTGGGTTACAAATTTTTTTTTGGTGGTTACAAATGATTACAAATGATATTACACAATCTCCACTAGGTTTCAAGTACCTACAAGTCGAACTTCTGTAATGGCGGGCTGTGGTGACGTCACTGTGGCCCCGCCACATGGAAACTTCGTTTTGAGCTGAAGTGGGTGGGTTACAAATTTTTTTTTGGTGGTTACAAATGTTTACAAATGATATTACATAATTTGACATTAATTTCCATTTATAAATCGTAAGTGGCGGGGCCAGGGTAACTAACCTAGCACGAAGTAGGTTAATAAAAAATAAAGAAGTGAATAAACGATATTACGATAAAAAGGTAAAAATGGAGGAATTAAAAATTAACGATATGATTTTAC
>NW_021770374.1:1220546-1221572 GCF_005508785.2 Acyrthosiphon pisum | reverse complement strand
CCAACATATTATTAATTAAAAAAAATATTGTAATTACGTATTATCATATTTTAATATAACATTAACAGTTGAGCGTATGAGATAAAGCACGGAAAGTTAATATTAATTTAATTCCGCTGTATTTATTTTATTTACCATTTATTAGATTTTACTATAAGTATTATATTTAAATAAGTATTCAATAACTACAAATCAAGTTTTGTTATAATATAGTTTCTACGATCTATATGTTGGGACATAAATTTAGGTGAGCAGTATCTTAATTTATAATCGGTAGTTCATAGGTACGCGAGGGTATTGAAAATATTACGGCGGTATTTGTGTACCTATAATGAATTTTATAATGATACGAATCGTACCGGACGAACGTTCATAGACAAATAAACGGCGCTCCCGAACAAGCACTCGTCGCCGCCGTCGGCCGGTTGCGAATTGCGATTAGTAGGCGTGACTTAAACGCCGCGCGCTTGCGGATCGTCAAAACACTTAACAGCGCATCCTCTTGGTCGTTGCACGCGTAAATTTTTCGTGACACGTCCTCTTAATTAGTTATCTAATTTATAACATACAAAATAATAAATAATTCAATTATCGACAATACCTACATTTTAAACAATCATAATGATATAGAGACCGGTAGTTGACAATGCTAACAGCAGAACATCAAAGTATTTTATGATTTTGTCAAATTTTAATTATAATCAGAGTGACTTGTCACTCTAGTTTTTTTTAAAAATATTTCTATATAGTTCAGAACTTATCAAATAAATAAGACTTTCGTTGGTAATTTTTAATAATTACCAACATATTTAAATATCAACTGTAAGACGAGATTATATTTTTGAACTATAAAAATATACTTATCGGTACGTAATGACAGAATGTATCAAGTCGGTATGGTATATATTTTTTAAATCACTGCAAAAACCCCTAATATTTAATATAACAAAATCTTAACAATATAGTACCGAAAAATTAAATATTAATTATATTAATTTAATTTTTTAGATATGCGGGATCGTTTTA
>NW_021770374.1:1211424-1220446 GCF_005508785.2 Acyrthosiphon pisum | reverse complement strand
GATAAATACCACTGATGACATAAAAAAGCTGTAATTCCTGCATTCGATACAGCTTTATCTGGGGACAATGACAGTTCTTTTAATAAATTTAAATCGTTTACAGGAGCAGATACAGAACAGGGAGCTTTAAACCAATAAAGTACGTAAATTTGGACAGTAAATAACGACAATCTTTTCATATAATTTATTGTATTTTTAGATGTTTTGAATTGATTTTTAAATATACAAATTTTAATGGCATAAATCGCGCCCGATGAATAGCTCCAGGTTGAATAAATATTATACCTCTTGTAGGAACACCACCGAGATAAATAATTATGAGTTTTAACAGCTCCCTGTAATCGTCACGCGAATTAAATGAAATTAATTGTTCTTTGCAAAATATTATGACTTCGTCTCGATTACTTATTATTTCTTCTAAGACTTGAAATTTATCCTTATAAATTTTTTTCCACTGTTGTTGCAATGTTAGAAATATTTGAATATTTGGCCCAGTTGATGAACTGTTATAACAAATAGTAAAAATAGCTTCTAAAACTATTTCTAATATATGATGTCGACATGCTAGGTATAATAATTTTCTTCCTATTTCTTCTTCAATTAACTTACATTCCGTTTATTCGTCCTGTATTGCTGGCTGTTCTGTCAAATGATAGTGATTGTTAAATGATAGAAGTTCCCTGCCGAAAAGCTATTAAAACAATGTTAAACTAATCTCAATATAATGGAATGATTGATTTTTAAAAATCCTGATACAACGAACTATTTGTACAGCGTACAGGTTAAAATAGGCCTACCTATAAGCAATGAAAAGAAAAAAGATCTGCTATCTCTACTTCCTTTGATAGACCCTATTTATCATGCATTTTATGAAAATTTATTCACAGCTCAAAAACAATGTGACATTGATCCAAATCTGGAAGAATTTAATTTTGAAACTGACTGATAATTAAATTATAAGTTTTAATACAATATTCAATTCATATATTTAATTATTTAAAAAATAACATATTTAAGCTATGTATTTTATTTTGTTGTATGTCAATATTATTTTAATTTGAAACTTAAGTTAAACATTGAAATTTCTTTGTTTCTATTGTTTTTATTTAACTATTTAGTGTTATGTTGTAAAATTAATTTATTTTTTTGTTAGGAAGTTGTAATAATTATAACTTAAAAGTGTTATTATTTTATTTTCTGAACTATTATTTAATTGTTTTATCTAGTTCTATTGTACTAATTTGTTTTTTATAGGTACATATTTTAAATTGAGACTGAAGTTTTATTATTTTTTTTTTTTAATTTGTTCTAGGTATTTTGTTGCTATATGTTGTACTTATACTATTTTTATCAAACTGTTAAGCTTTTCATTAAATTTATAAGTTATAAGCAATTAAGATACTCGCTAGAATAATGCACTTTTACTTATTGTTTGTGTAAAAAAAAAATTTTTAAGTTTAATTTTTTTGGGTAAATTTATTTTTCACAAGAATTTTAATCAATGCAATTTAAGGTGAGTTGTTTAAACTATTTAAAAAAGCTATAAGAAGATGTCTAACTAAATAATTGTATTTACACGAATAATTTGAATGTATTATTTGTCTTCCTAAAAAGTTGCTATTTATAACTTGTGTACATTTACCCTAATGCCACAGAAATACTCTATGTGAAAATATTATTTTTGTACACTGATAATTATACTGATATGTGATATACTGATCTATAGTGCTATAATACTATGTGTTTTATTTATTGAACCGCACTCATGAAGAGATGGCCAAATATTACTGTAAGTAGGTACAATACGTATTAAGTATATTTATTATTAATTATTTAATCTATTTACTGGCTTTTTATTATTTATAATTAATGTTTAAATTTAATATACGTTTTGAAACGTTATAACGACTCGACAAGACACTGATATATGGTTAATTGGGCAGCGTTTAAAACGAATTACTGGTAGTAAGCTTCCTTCAAATGGAGATATGCATAGACTCTTGTTTTTAATACGGAATGAAAAAAAAAACAGTTAAAGAGTCTTCATCCGTTAAAACTCAAGAGTTATTATATTTTTGGAAATGTGCGAGGATACCAACTATGATTAGATATTTCGTCGTTTTGTAAACATGGATTCTCTACCTGGAGTAAGTATATTTTATTTATTTGTTCATTGTCGTTTCATGTGACCTTTAATGTCTTTTTGTTATTCAGCCTAGTGGAAATAACGTTGGAGGTTCTTCTGCCGATCAACCCGGACCATCGAACGTAAGTTTACAACGTATATCTAATATTTTTTGTACTCGCAAAAGTGCATGTGTTTATATTTTTTCATATTAACAATTTACATTTTTCAGGACTATTCGCAGCAACTGCCAAGTCCCGGCTTATAAAATTGTGAATGGCCGTTGCCTCACGTGAGTACATAAGTCGTTATAGGTCAGGTTTTATTGTTTTTCTCTTTCCACATCCACCCTTTTTTGGTCATGATATCGCTTATATTTATATTTTCATGAATTTATTTTTTATTTATTTATTTTTTTTTATTTTTAGAAGAAAATATACAATCTATATCATAGTAGACATAATAAGTATATGTGCGATAGGGAGAGAAACAATAGGGTGATACTTAAGTTTGAGGAAAGAAGCCACCCACTGATGACACTTTCGTCTTGATTTAATTAAATGCGAGTTTAGTTATATATTAGTATTTATATAATATGTTATATATTATATATTTTGTTATAACTTGTATATGATATATTTAAAGTAATAAATCTCTGCACTCATTTACGTTTAAGTCGCCTTGGAGGGCTACCTGGGATTGTGAGGGAAGATAAGTTTTTAATGAGTGGATTTAAATGAGATGATAGACAGTTATGAATTTTTTTATAAAAACGTTTAGCTTCGTCATGAATAATATTTAAGTTACAATCTAAATGTAGAGTATGATTTTGATATATATGGAGGTGCGTTCAATAATTTCCTTAAGAGTCATATTTTGGAAAGCTTGAATCTTTATTCAGGTTTGACTTTTTTAGCATTTCCCCATAGCTGCAATCCGTATGTCCAAATGGGTTTTAATAAGGTTTTATACAAGAGAAGTTTGATATTAATCGGGGTGGCTTTGTTGCCAATTAAATTCTTAAGCATACGTAGACGATTGTTTAGGGATAGTCTTTTTTCACGTATGTGTTGAGCCCAGGTTAAGCGTTGATCGAGGGTTAGACCAAGGTATTTTACTGAAGGTGATGAAGGAATAGGGATGCCATAAAGTAGTACCCTTGGGCAAGGTACTTGTCTTAGTGTAAAAGTAGTGTGTACTGATTTATTTTGATTTACTTTAAATTTCCATTTGGTATACCATCTTTCCATCATACCTAGATGGGTTTGCAAATATGCGGAGGCTGGTTCATCGTTAATCGAGATAATCACTTTATCATACGCGTAGTCCGCGACTGAGGTGTTTGGAGACGTGGGTTGATCAGATACAAATATATTGTAGAGTAATGGAGATAAAATGCCACCTTGAGGAACTCCAGCATTTATACTTGCTATTTCAGACGTGGCAGTTCCATAGCAAATTTTATAAAAGCGATCAGAAAGATAAGATTTAAAAAGTAGGAAGTAGGATGTAGGTAGGAAGGATTTCAGTTTGTATAACAGACCTTGATGCCAAACACGGTCAAATGCCTGCGAGATATCTAAGAAAGCACATGTGCAGTACAACTTTATTTCAAGATTGTAGGAAATTGCATCTACCAATCGGTGGACTTGGTGTATAGTAGAATGTGAGGTACGAAAACCAAATTGATAATCTGGGAGGATTTTATTTTTTCAGCGATGATTGGAGCGATACGTTTGAGCAGTAGTCTTTCTAGGGTTTTTGCAAACAAAGATAGGAGGCTTATTGGTTATTTTTTATTTAAATATTTTATCTTTAAATTATTTCTCGTATTTTATGTTGTTTCAAAGGTATTAGGTTAAACATTTTTAAATTTTTTTTTAATTTAATTATTAATTTTCCTAATAAGTTCGAACAGCTTGGTGTGGATTCTTTTTTGAAACTGAAGGACGTCTCCTCCGACGTTGACAGCGTGGTCTTTGGCTTCACAAGCATGGCTGCTTACAGGCCCATGACCCCTTTCGACGTCGGGACGTCCGGAAATGTCACCGCTTGCCTCAACCTCAAGCTCCTACAGGAAATTTATGGCGACACCCGGAAGAGTAAGTTTCTAATTTAAAATCATTATTATCAGTATTGATTTGTATTTTTTTCTGTGTCTAGACTTCAAGCATTTCGAGTTTACAATCGGCGGTGACCCCGCACTCCCGCTACGCGTGTTGTAAGCGTGCCGGGCGCCTCCGCCACGGACGATTCTGAATCCTCATCGGGCTCGTCCACAGCTTGCTCTGAAGCCGAGGACCAAGTCACCAACTACCGTCAACGGTTCATGCAGGTCATTTTCGGTTCGGCGCTTATGCGTTTACCGGCGAAGGCAATTAGTCGCATGAAGGGGGCTGGCAACCCCGCAGCCAAAAAATGGTTTATCCATCCAGGAGATTGGCTGAAGTTGTGCCTTGAAGCCGATAAACTCATGCAGGAAGTGAATTTCGGCAGTAGTCACCTGTGAGTATTTCTTTGTATTTTTTGATTTTAATGTTGTTTTTCGATGAGGGTTGCCATTTTTTAAATTTTTTGTGTTCTCATCAAGGAATGTTGTTTTATGTGTGGTTATTTTTTTAGGGGTCGTTTACATTGATTTTTTTTTTTAATTTTAGGTTTTTCCAATCGATATTTTCTCGGTTTTTTTTTATTTGTTAAGCGATGTTTTTTATTGGTGGTTGTTTATTTAATTTTTCGGTTTCCCTTTGTAAAGGGATGTTATTTTAGGTGTTTTTTTTATTTTAAGGAAGGTTGTGTATGGTTGGTTTTTTTAAGATTTGTTTTATATTTGTTTAGGGGTAGTTTTTAAGGGATGTTTTTTTAAATTTTGCTAAGAGATGTTATTTTAGGGGTGTTTTTTATGGTGTTTTTTTCTGTTATCCAGTCTGGAATGGGTAGCTCTGTGACTGCGGGTTTAGCGTTTAAGATCAAACGCTTAACGCGGGAATACGGCGCCCATTCCCACGGGACATTGGGAAGGCTCTCTGTGGCCGGTACTGTACCCGCCACAGACGTGTATAGGTCATTTGTGCAATGTCAGACGTATAAATTGGCCATTGTGAACGGGCTGTTTCGAAGGCGCCACGACTTCGACCTGGTCAAGGCCGCTCTTAAGGAGCTGATTTTGACCGAGGTCGAACTCGTGCCCGTCCAATTTGTGATCCTGCGATCGCATCGGGCCATGTATGTTAACCTTCATTGCACTTGTATTTCTTGTAGAATCTTAATATAAATTTTGTTTTTTTTTAGGTGCGTTTGGACATTTGTCGGTGACCTCGACGCCCGGAGCACAAGATTGATACAGTTTAGGGCAGAGATGTCCGCGGCAAACGTCTTCCATAGCGTAGAACGTTCCGAAGTTGAATAGTTTTTTTCTGTGACTGATGCTTGGGCGTCATGTCCGTTTTTTTTTTTTTGTAGTCGTTGGTCGGTTCGTGGATTAGGCCTATAGGGGAGACCACGTTAAAAAAACCGCATCATTTCACTGTACCTCTTTTGGGTGATGTGGAAATTAGTGTTAATTTAGGTTAGTTTATACTATTATATTTTTATCTTGTATTTGATGTTGATTTTAGTTGGGAGAGACGTACAAACAGTTTTACGCCCGTCGTACACGGTACTGGTTGACGGATGGACGTCCAGCCGTCGAACCTTACAGGTTCGACAATAGGGTGCACTACCCTATTGGGTCGGGGGCACCTGAACGGATGGTTGATGACGTCGTGTACCGGCGGGTACCTGTGTACACAGAAGACGTCCGGAGGAGTCTGTCAACGGCCGTTAAAACACAGGCCGCCGTAAGGAGGGAGAAGGCGATGGTAGACGTGAGTGCAGGCGTGCCCAAAAGGCCCCACGTCAGGGAACTTTTTGTTAACGCACTCACTGGCAACGAGATCAGTGAGTTGATTATTTGGCAATTTTTCTTTTTTTTTTTTTAATAATTGATTGTTGTTTTGCAGATTTAACGGAACAGCCGCCACAACCTTCTCCTCCCTTGATTGACAGGGGTTCCCCCCTCTCCCCGGCAGTTGGCTCCCTTGATAGAGGCACTGTAGGCGGGGCTGTATCACCGACCACCCCAATCTTCACCACGCCGATGGGGCGGCTTAACTGTTCTATGGAACGGCTTAGGATGAAGACTCCGACCAGGCCTAAGTTTTCAGCGGAGGAGGTCAGGATCCTGACAGACCTGATCAGGATTCAGTCACCGGTCCTGTCAAATAGCGACGATCTGACAGCGCTGATGCGCACTCCGCCATTTTTGTTGTCATTTTAATGTATTTGAATAATTCTGTATAATTTTTTTAAATAATAATAAGTTATTGTTATGATAGGTTGAAAATGATTATACATTTATACAAATAAAATATAATGCAAATTTGAGTAATGGTATTATTATCTTTGTTTTATTTTAGAAGCTATACATTCAACTAGCAATTTGGCTGATAAATCAGTCAAAGAAATAGAAACCATCACAAGCATTTGGCTGAGCAAAGCCAGCGAAAGGTCTAAAAATAATAACTAGGTTGATAGCATAATTTATGTATTTTTAATGTTTTTAATATTCAATTTAAATAATAGATTTGATATTATATAGATAAAATAGAAACTGTTGAAGATAACCTAATTTGTTTTGATTTATATAATATACTAAGTATAATAATATGGATAATAATTTTTTAACAAATGTTTTACCTTTTTTTTTTCTGTTTGAACCGGCGGCGCCGGGGGAATTGCTTTCGCATATTATTACTTAATATTACTTCCGGGGCGCCGCCATTGTTTATTGAAAACAACGCAGCGGCCGATGGCCAAAATGAGGATAGGTGGGACAATACCCCACCTAGCCCACTACCAACAAATGTTTTACCTAGGTATTTTAATTTTTATGTTGTACCACTTGATAGGGTTTGAGGTATTGATTTGTCTAAACTAAATATTGTCTCAAAAATGTTTAAACTTAATTATTTTAAAGTAAAATATTAATAATAAAATAAATAACATAATATGTCAAACCATCAAACAAATCATCCTCTAAAATGTTTGTATTAAATGATTTTATTCTAAGATAAATCAAAAACATAGAAAACAATTTTACAATTTTAATGCGTTTCATCCATGATTCTGTTATTATATATCTATCTGAGAGAAAACACATATTGTGGTGACGTTCTCTCAATTTTAACATACAATTATAATTTTGTTACTTGGATAAAGTGGCGTATCCATGGGGTCTGAGAGGGGTTACTTTTAGAAAGACTTAAATTACTATCTAGTCAATTCATTTAATTTATTAATATAAGATACATTTGACAATAGGTTGTTTTCATAACTAAACTATACAACAAATCACTCACAATTGCATGTTGTATAACACTAATTTTTTGATTTTTGGAACGTAATAGCTAACAGATGAGCCCCCTCCCACTAAAAATTCCTAGATATGCCACTGCTTGGATATTCTATGAATTAGAATAATAATGGATTTTTAGGAATATTCTTTAACTATTGGATAAGTATTAAAGAGTCAATTAGTATTAATCATTTATTGTTATTTGGTTGCTCAAAGAATAATTATTGGATGTCTCATTCAAACATTCATTGGTTATTATGGTAACAATAAATTACGATTATTCCATTATTATTAAATGAATGATTTAAGACGCGATATGGATATTCTTGTGGAAGATTCATAATTTATTCTGAATAATTGGAATATTCATAGCATGCCTAAAAGTGGCTCGTTTGTGGATTTTGTAACATTCCATGCTTATTCGTAGATAATGAAGTAATATAATATATAATGGGATAATGGATAATGGAATAAAAAAATACCAAGGAAAGATAAGAACTTATCTGTAATAGATGTAGTTTGCGGTTTACATTTTAAAGAAGACGATTTTTTAAAATATGAATGTAAAATGCCTGACGGGTCAATTAAATACATCGAACGAATACATCCGGCATTAAGAGAAAATGCTATTCCGACAATATTTTTAGGCTTACCAGAACGACTTTCGAATGTAGGGATAAAAAGACCAGCACCAATAAATAGGCAAGAAATTAAAAAAAGGTTTGTAATGCATCAACAAGTGACCTAGATGAAATTAAAATACTACAAGAACAAAATTTTCCGAATGAGTAAGACACTATACTTTTACTTAGTACTGCTACATACATTTATTAAATATATCAATAATAATTATATAAAATTTAATTTAATTATATTTTGGGGTTTCCTATTATTTCAGAATTGAATTGGAGAATTCTTTTTCAATAGCTTACCTTCACAAAATTGTCAAAGATATAATATTTCCAGGGAATATATGGGGACTGCATTTGATTCCATTAAAAAAAATAGCATTTGTTCACATAAATGATCAACTAAAAACTGATAAAACTGTGGTTTTTACTGATTCTTATTAACAAGTGTAGTCATAATTGATAAACAAATTGAAGTTAACGAAATAAAAATTGAAAGCGATTTGCAACTGTTACTTAAAATCTAGAAAATCCATTCTTCACTCTAGTTTTTTTTTTACGGCAGTAGTATTAAATCAGTTGGTTATCAGTAGCTGCCGTGACAGGTTGTTCTCAGCGCTCTGTTCAATCACAACGTTTGTGTTTCTTATAATTAATATTATTCAATGAATCCTAAAAATAATAGCAGTTCTCCTCAAGATCGCAATCTTCCAGATACTTCTAAAAAAAAACACACAAGAACTAGTAGTGTTGCTCTCACTCCTCCTTATACAAGTAAAAATAGATTCGATCCACTTCTGACTCTCCAAGACAACGCACAAAACGGACGGCACCGAAGACGAAGTCAGGTCTCAACAATCACAGGTTAGACCA
>NW_021770374.1:1206963-1211374 GCF_005508785.2 Acyrthosiphon pisum | reverse complement strand
GAACACAAGTCAATGGGGGGGGGGGGGGTCTGGACCCCTTAGATCCCCCGTAAATACGCCTTGTACAGGGCCGGATTATGGTCATAATTAAAGGGGGGCTATTACTTTTATTGAGGCCCTTCACCTAAAACAATTTCCTTTTTTTTCAGATAGGAAAATTTTTTAATATAAATTAAAATAAGTATAGCATTGTTTTTAAATAACATTTTATTCTTATATTAAATTATACATTTTTTATAAAAACTGACAAAGAATCAGCCAATGAAGTATTTACAGTGGATTTGCAATCAGTTTTTTATGTCCTAAATCAAATGTGTCTTCCCAATACTATAAAACCAAACTCATTACATAACTACACAATTTATGACCTAAAAATAAAAATGGGTATTGCTTTTTATGGGGTAATACTAAAACCCGGGACGGGACCGATTCCATTCCACATGTGATAACAAAAACAGTGTTGCCTGAACATGTCCAGCGAAAAAACCTTTCTAATTACGACTAGTATTATATTTAATATAATATTTAAATATAAAACTATTATATTATTAAATATATAACTTATTTATACATTAAATACATAGATTAACCAAGAATATATAAGCAAAAAATATGTATTTTTGTGAAAGCAGTACAGAATTACAGGTTACAGCAAATTATCGGCAAGACGATCTGCAATTAACTCCTTAATGATTTTAAACTTATAAAACGTATATCAAAATTTTAAGTATATTAAACTCCATAATTTGATAAAAAAAAATTATGAAAAAATATAAAGTATTGGTGAAACGGGACGGGATTCCACCGCCACAGGCGCTATAGAATGAAGCTAAAGGAGGTTTGACATTTAATGAATTTAGTACAGTAATTATAAATTTCCTTCAAAAATTTATAATAGATGCTGCAAAAGAGCAAGGAGTTAGTATAATTTTGTATAGTGATGGTTAGAACCATATCAGAACCGAAACACAACGTTATCTAATGCATTTCTGAATTTACCTTTACTGTCAGATGTTACTATTATTCAAAAATATTTACAAAGACGACACACTCAGATGGAAGTAGACTCAATGCACTCAACTATTGAGAGAAAGGTAAGAAATAAAAAAAGTCAATATCCCGGCAGACTATGTCACTATTTGCAAAACTGCATGTACCAAGGACCCTTATCATGTAGAGTATTTGACTTATGATTTTTTCAAATCATTTTATTAGCTACATTTGTTCAAATCAATCCGTCCAGGAAGCAAAAAAGGGGACCCAGTAGTTACTGAAATAAAATGTTAAAATGTTGAATGTATAAACCCAACAAAACAGTATTTTATAAACTTAGGTTTTTTGAAAGTTAGACTGATCTTCCTCTAGCAAGGAACAGCAGTAAACAAGGACCAATAAAACAGTATTCTGGTATAAACTTTTTAAAATTATTTATCTTACAGGACTTACTATCTGTATGGAATAAAAAAATACCAAGGAAAGATAAGAACTTATCTGTAATAGATGTAGTTTGCGGTTTACATTTTAAAGAAGACGATTTTTTAAAATATGAATGTAAAATGCCTGACGGGTCAATTAAATACATCGAACGAATACATCCGGCATTAAGAGAAAATGCTATTCCGACAATATTTTTAGGCTTACCAGAACGACTTTCGAATGTAGGGATAAAAAGACCAGCACCAATAAATAGGCAAGAAATTAAAAAAAGGTTTGTAATGCATCAACAAGTGACCTAGATGAAATTAAAATACTACAAGAACAAAATTTTCCGAATGAGTAAGACACTATACTTTTACTTAGTACTGCTACATACATTTATTAAATATATCAATAATAATTATATAAAATTTAATTTAATTATATTTTGGGGTTTCCTATTATTTCAGAATTGAATTGGAGAATTCTTTTTCAATAGCTTACCTTCACAAAATTGTCAAAGATATAATATTTCCAGGGAATATATGGGGACTGCATTTGATTCCATTAAAAAAAATAGCATTTGTTCACATAAATGATCAACTAAAAACTGATAAAACTGTGGTTTTTACTGATTCTTATTAACAAGTGTAGTCATAATTGATAAACAAATTGAAGTTAACGAAATAAAAATTGAAAGCGATTTGCAACTGTTACTTAAAATCTAGAAAATCCATTTTCACTCTTAGTTTTTTTTACGGCAGTAGTATTAAATCAGTTGGTTATCAGTAGCTGCCGTGACAGGTTGTTCTCAGCGCTCTGTTCAATCACAACGTTTGTGTTTCTTATAATTAATATTATTCAATGAATCCTAAAAATAATAGCAGTTCTCCTCAAGATCGCAATCTTCCAGATACTTCTAAAAAAAAACACACAAGAACTAGTAGTGTTGCTCTCACTCCTCCTTATACAAGTAAAAATAGATTCGATCCACTTCTGACTCTCCAAGACAACGACAAAACGGACGGCACCGAAGACGAAGTCAGGTCTCAACAATCACAGGTTAGACCAAAAATTCCACCTATTTATGTATACAAGTATACAACATTTCTGATTATCAAAACTTCCATACATCATTAGCCAATATAACTTTTGATGAATTCTCCATCTTGAACACAAAATCTGCTCTCAAATTAAACATGGATTCTATTGACGATTATAGAACCACAACAAAACTTTTCGACGATTCTAGTATAGAATACCACACTTACCAATTCCCAGAAAACAAACAACTATCCGTTATCATTAGGAACCTCCCTGTAAATATATCAGAAGCTTGTATATATAAAGAACTCGTAGAACTGAAATTCGAAGTAGCCTCAGTCACTCGTCTTCAAAATAAATTCAAAACTCCAATACCTATCGTAGCAGTATACTGCTATCCAAATCATCTGCTGAGATTTACTCTTTAAACAGACTCTTGCATTGTGTAGTAACGGTAGAACCAAGGCAACCTTCCATGGCATTCCTCAATGCACTAACTGTCAGCGTTTTTCGCATACAAAAAAGTTTTGTCACTTACCACCTAGATGCGTTAAATGCGCAGGTGACCACCACTATAGTTCTTGTCCAAAAGAAATAGAAACTCCACCAAAATGTATAAACTGCCTTAGCGACCACCCAGCGAGCTACGGAGGCTGTACTTTCTACAAAGAAATTTAAAAAAAAAAACAATAATAATAAAAATAAGGCTACCCGACTTCCAAGCAATCATACGAAATTCAACTTCCCGGTGAACATCTCTAATAATACACAAAATTACGTAACCGATAAACGTTCATATGCTGCCGCAACTAAAAATAAATTTCAAGATAAACCATTAAACAACACAGATAACGAATTCACGAAAACGCTGTTACCCTTAATTAACACGTTCGTTTCTCAACTATTGCAGAAAATAATAGAAAATCTGCCAGTCATCTTTAATAACGTACATCTTAACTCAAATGGATCCCCATAATACCATTCTATTAATCTGGAACGCCAACGGACTAAAAAATAAAAGGAGCACTCTCCTAGCCTTCCTTACTCATCATAACATTGATATCGCTTGTATAACAGAAACACAATTATCAAGTCTAGACAAAATTAAATTCCCTGGTTACAATCTACATCGCGCAGATCGTGTTACACAATCATGAGGTATGGGTGGAGTAGCTATCTTAGTCCGTAATCAAATTATTCAACAACAAATGCCCACACTAAACCTATTATGTCTAGAAGCCGGTTAGTAATTATCAACCTCCCAGCCGTCATATGCATATCTCAGATCACGAGAAATTAATGAGTCTTATTAGCTCAATTATAATAGCCGGAGATCTAAACTCCAAACATACAAATTGGGGCAATCGTGTTATCAATCCGAATGGCCGTAAATTACAATAATTTATAGCCAACACGTTCTATACAGTATCCGCTCCAAGTGAACCTACATCAGGCCCGTGCGCAAGGGGGCCGAAAAAATCGTGTTTTTCATTTTTGATCTATTACCTATATGTCATATTTTCTAATCTTATTTGTAATAAATAATAATGCATAACATAATAGTACAATACTATAATAATATAAAATAGTGTTGTCTTTACGTTTTCTGTTTATCTACATTCGTAATCGTTGCCGTTATCGATAAAATATAATGACAATAAATGTATGGATATAAGTATACTGTATAGAGCATACACGTCGCACAATAATATTTTATTCGACCGCAATTGAAGACCCCGGTGCAATAACCAGATACGTCCATTTTTGAAAATTATTCAAGAAATGAAAAAAATGATCTATAAATTGAAAACTTAACCAAAAATTAAAAACGTAATATTATTTTTTTTGTAAGAATAAGATACATCACTCAAACCCATTTCCAATGGTTTATATTTTATACTCATGATAATATTTATAAAAAACTAAAAAACTATGATAATTATATTTTTAA
>NW_021770374.1:1202596-1206499 GCF_005508785.2 Acyrthosiphon pisum | reverse complement strand
TTTATTTCATGCACCCACATTTTGTGTTTTCGCTTATATTCTTGTTCTTGTTCTTCTGCTTCAACAATTGTAGCCAAAAACAACATTTCTTCATCAGAATCAGAATCACTCATATTACCAATGTTGATTTTATAAATTATAAAAAATAAAAAGGGATATGAATCGAAGATTGTGCACGAAATATAAGCTTTGATATTTAGAAAATACGTTTACCTGATGAAAGTGATAAAAGTTGATAAAAGTTGATAAAAGTTGATAAAACTGATTATACATGTACATGATCGCACCGCACCGCGTCGCGCCACAATTAATGGACGAACGTCCCTCCGAAAGTCCGCGCCGCTCCGCGCCGCGCCGCGCCCACCGACCGACCTAGTGGACGCTCAGCTTAATACTCAAATCAGTCCCATTTAATTGTGTAAATGAACCCTTAGCAGAACTCGACTCAGACCATACCCTGGTTAAAATAGCATTAAATTCATCTCCCCATATATACCATAAAAATGACTCATTAATTAAAGGTAAACCAGATTGGATCAAATTTTTTAACACCGTGCAATCTAGTCTAATAATACCTAAAACTATTTCTACGATTCAAACTGCTGAACAAACTGATCACTTCATAGAAGTCGTCACGGATGCTGCGCGAACTTGTTCAAACCCTGCAACGTCAAACTCACCTAGTTTCGGTATCTTACCACCATCCATTTCTTCACTTATACGACGCAAGCATATCATTTGACGCATTTGGCAAAATCAAAGAAATCCTACAATCAAAAAAATTTTAAATAAACTCACCAAAGAAGTCCAAGTGGCCCTTCAAAACTACCGAGTGTCCTCGAATAATACATTTTTGTCTAACATGCACCCCGGCGAGTAAAACTTATGGAAAGAAACTAAAAGATTACTTAATCAAGAAATCAACATCATCCCTTCTCTCCGCACAGACTCAAATCTAGTTAAATCTGACATAGATAAATGTAACGTGTTCTCAGATATTCTGCACCTCACATTTTCGCATAACCATATTATAGGTAATTCCAGCAACGATTCTAGAGTCAAGCATGCACTGGAGCAAACTGACTACTCGGTTCAAAAATGTATTAGTTACGTAACTCCAAACGAAGTTAAGCAAATTATTAAGAATCTCCCTAATAAAAAAGCTCCGGGTCACGACAAAATCACAAATCTCATGTTCAAAAAATTACCTTCAAAAGGATTCGTCCTGCTATCTACCTTATTTAATTCACTGTTACGTCTTGGTTATTTCCCTGTTAAATGGAAAATAGCAACGATAATTCTTATAAAAAACCTGGAAAAGACAAGACCAATCCTGATAGCCTATTAGCCTCCTAACATCATTATCAAACATTTTTGAAAGTCATACACACCAGACTCCTCGATTATTTGAATATCACCGACGCCATTCCGAAATTCCAGTTTGGTTCCAGATCAAACCAATCTACCGTCCAACAACTTCTACGGATCACGAAACACATCAACTCTGCGTTTGAAATGCACTGTTACACTGGCGCATATTTATTGACATTTCAAATGCGTTTGATAAAGTGTGGCATGAAGGCCTCCTTTTTAAGCTACATAACATAAACACACCGACATATCTTTTCAATATAATTCGATCATTCCTCTTTAAATGGACAAGTCTTAGTCAGAATTAATGACAGTGCCTCTAACCTCAAGTCTATCTCTGCTGGTGTACCTCAAGGTTCCAAACTTGGTCCTATTTTGTTCAACCTCTGCGTTTCCGACATCCCTCAATCACCACGCACACATATTGCTCTCTTCGCTGATGACACAACCATCTTCACGGAATCATGCAACATCGATGCAATAACTACAAATCTGCAAGATCACTTAAATACCCTCTCCCACTGGTGTAAAAATTGGAGGATCAAAATCAACGCCTCAAAGAGCATTGGAGTTATTTTTAGTCTACGTTGCTATATTATCCCCCCACAACTAAAATTTGACAGTGAAAATAACCCTGGTAACCTCGGTGTAACTCTTGACAAACGACTCACGTGGCGGCCACACATTGCATCTAAAGTTCAGCAAGCATACCAGCGCATCTCGATGCTTTATCCAATCCTGAACAAAAATTCAACTATACAAAAAAAATGCTCTATCCTAATTTTCAAACAAATTATACGCCCAGTTCTTACCTACGCTTGCCGAATATGGGGTAATTGTGCATCCTCGCACATCAAAAATATGCAAATTGTCCAAAACAAAGTCCTCAGAATAATTGCAAATGCCCCATGGTTTGTCAGAAATGGAAATCTCCACAAAGACTTTCAAATCCAAGAAATCCAAGATCATATAAAAACATTAGCAACAAATTTCCACTGCTCTCTTCCAAACTCATCAGATGCAATTCACTATAACCTTCTCACTCACCCAACTCATCGTCGATTAAAACGAGGTCGTCCCCACGACCTCTTACACTAAGTCACTTCTCAACATCCAAATCTTCACTCTACACACGCACTTCTTCCAGATAACTCTACGACCTCTCTGTTACATACAGTTATTAAATTATTGTAAATATGTAAATATTGAATATTATTGTAATCACATTGTTACTTCCATATATCTTAAAATTGTTAATTATCCTAAGTACTTAAAAATATTTTAATTATCATGTTATTACCTGTTAAAAAATAAGTATATTGTCAAGTATCCCTAGATATAGATAGCCTTACTTAGGCTAGGAATGTCTTAGTTTATAATAATAAAAAAAAAATTATTAAATAGTATATTATATAGTGCATACTTGATTATATTTATTATAAATTTGAATAAATACTGAAGTCTGAAATTATAAAACTACCGCGGAAAATACGCAAAGTGGCATTACAATACGACCGTTGATCGGCCTTTTTAGCGCTACCTAAAGTGTCGCCAGATTAGGACTTAATTTCAAACTCCAGTGACTACGCCGTTTTACTTACATTTTATAATCAAGTCGAGAGGATTACATACCCTTTCCAGGGACGTATTTTTTGTAATTGTAGGAACAATGGTTTTTTTTACGAATTTTTCAAAGTTATAGTTCTGCATACAGTTGCCGCAAGTAACACCATTTGACGGTATTTCTTTTATAAATAATAAAATATTAATAATTTATGAATAAATTCTGAAAAAATGCAGACCATACCACCATTTAAGATATCTTTAATCGTGAATAAAATTGTAGTATCTTAAATAATGATTTTGATAATAAAATCTATAAACATATTAACCTCAGTTATAATAAATATATCCAATATTTAAATTGGTAACCGTCACATTGTTCTCTGCCGTCACTGACCCTAACCAAAATTTTATTTAATAATTTGTTATCAACATATAACCAAAGCAATCACGGTTAGTGATAAAGCAAATAAAAGTATTTTTTGAATTTCAATAATTTTTTAAAAGTACCTGGAGTCCTGGACTAGCTCTCCAAGCGTCACTGGGGGGACCCCCAGACCCCCGGTGTTTGCCCTGAGTGTTGTCGGAAGCCGCAGTGGTCTCGTGGTCCGGTCGTCGGTCTCGAGGTAGACAGTGTAAGGGTGATACGGAAGTCTGGTGATAAGGATCTATGATAAGGCTGAGACCACTGCGGTTCGACGCGGTAGCTCAGGCAGGCCATTCGGACGACCAGGTCACCACGTAGCGGACAAAGTCTTTGACAGTCTTTTCGAAAACGCCGCCGGAAATTCGAAATTCCGTAAAAAAATTATATAGCCGCCTCTATTTTTTTGGTGTCTAGCAGGTCAGCCACCTCAGTTATCCGGGTATGCAATCTGACTGCGTCGGATCGCGGACAACGTTCTTACTGTCGCCGAAAACGCGACATAACGTGACAATAAATTTAAACATTTCGGGCGTCCACGCAAA
>NW_021770374.1:1198554-1200637 GCF_005508785.2 Acyrthosiphon pisum | reverse complement strand
AAAAGTATATAAGCCAGATTCGCGCGGCAAATATGTTTAAAATGTTGTTTTTCATAAAATAAAGACTATAAGTAAGTTATTTGAACGTTTATTTTTTTAAAAAATTCAAAATTTTGTTTCTATTCAACCTCAATACAGTTGAATAACAAATTCTATGAAAACTAAGCAGCTGTTTTTTTTCACCCTCACCTGCGGGTGAATAGAAACAGCGTACTCAAAAAAAATTATAAAATCAAATTTTTTAGTTGGATAACCGTTGAAAATTCTATAATGTAGTACACGGTGAGACCCAAATTTTGATGTAATTCACAGAATTGTACATATTTTAGATCCAGAGATATAACACCTGAAAGATGTAAACCTGTTTCTATTCACCCACAATTACGGTAACAATTAAAAAAAAATTACTTATGCTTAGTACATGATAACAAATATTATAATGAGGTAGAACAACAGCTTGTTTAAACAAAATAATAAAATAATATATAATAATAAAAATTAAACAAAATAGTAATATTACCAATTAAATAGATATGGCAATTACTTAGTATACCCTTTAGTACAGTGAAATGTACCTACACAAATAAGAAAAGTATCAATTTACTTGTCGAATCCAAGGTTTAATATGTTTACACTCAAATACTGATTCAAAAGGGAGCTGAGTAACTTGAAAACCTGGAATATCCTTTATGACATATCGATCATTAGGCAATACTACCTTTACTTCGTATGGGCCTTTAAACTTGGGTATATGCTTTTTACTCACTCCGGGTGTAGTGTCGACATTTTTAACCATGACATAGTCTCCTGCTTTATATGTTCTAGCTATACACCGCTTAGTATCTACATTTGATTTATTAATTATTTGGGCATTCCTAATGTTTTCCTTAGCATTCTGTCGTATATTTACTAAGTCACGCTTATCCACGCAATTTTCTGCATCCAGAACCATTCTTAGGTAATCATTTGTCTCGCCATGTTGATTTAACCCAAATAGTAGCATGCTAGGTGTATTTTTAATAGACCGGTTGTATGTATTATTACTAGCAAATTGCACTTTGTTTAAAGACTCATTCCAATTTTTCCCTTCCTCATGCATGATTTTTGAAATCATTGCTTTAATTGTCCTATTATAACGTTCCACCTGCCCATTGGCTTGAGGGGAACCCGCAGCAATAAGGACATGTTGAATATTATGTTCCTTACAAAAGTTTTTAAATATGTCAGAGGTAAAACTTGTACCTCTATCTGAAATAATTCTTATTGGTTTACTATAGTAAGAGAAGTATTCAAGAAGTTTCGTACATGTCTCTGTTGTCTTAACAGAGCGAACCGGGTATAGTGTAAGGAATTTGCTAAACGCATCAACTACAATAAATATGTGGCGATAATTACCCACTGTCGGATTTAGGGGACCATAATGGTCTATGTGTATGGTATGAAAGGGAGTATCATTCGTATCCACTAATTTAAGTAACCCTTCTGTTTTCCCAGTTTTTGAAGAAAATATAATACACTTGAGACAGTTTTCAATATGTTGTTTAATTAACTCAGACATGTTGGGGAACCAATATGTTCTTTTTATATTTTCTGTTGTACGATTAATACCAACATGCCCCATATCATCGTGACAAGATCTGATTACGTTACTACACATATCAGCTGGGACATAAAACAAAAGACGCTCATTACTCTTCCTATAAACCAGACCGTTTCGAAGTTCATAGAGCTTGTGCTCTGAAGATTCTAACATTTTAACTAATTTCTTTATTTCTGGGACACAGCTTTGCTTAATTGAGAGTGCTTGGTTAAAGGTACACCCCTCAATAACTAATATGTGGTTACGGCTTAAAGCATCAACGTGTTGCATTCTTGTACCGGGTCTATGTTCTATCTGATAATCAAAATCCTGCAAGAACAATGCCCATCTGGCAATTCTTGGATTGATATCTTTTTTCGCTAAAGTCATCGTTATGCTATTACAATCTGTTACAATCTTAAACCTAATGCCCTGTAGATAACTAAATCTTTTAATTGAGTTAACTATGGCCAACATCTCTAGCTCAAAGCTATGGTATCGAGA
>NW_021770374.1:1197539-1198504 GCF_005508785.2 Acyrthosiphon pisum | reverse complement strand
TTCGGACGACCAGGTCACCACGTAGCGGACAAAGTCTTTGACAGTCTTTTCGAAAACGCCGCCGGAAATTCGAAATTCCGTAAAAAAATTATATAGCCGCCTCTATTTTTTTGGTGTCTAGCAGGGCAGCCACGTCAGTTATCCGGGTATGCAATCTGACTGCGTCGGATCGCGGACAACGTTCTTACTGTCGCCGAAAACGCGACATAACGTGACAATAAATTTAAAACATTTCGGGCGTCCACGCAAATCACATAGGTAGCTGCCGTATTTTTTTGGTTGTCTAGCAGGTCAGTCACCTCGAAAGACGTTCGCCGTAGTAATACGGTGTAATGAGACAAAACTGAGCGACCAAATGCGTGGCGCGCTCTAGTTTGTACATTACTCCCAAGCAATATTGATCACCGCAGTGCGATATCGATTGCGCGACGGAACACAATGACAACTAGCAAATACAGATAGCGCAGGTCGGCATGGCAGTTTTACGAAAGCATGCCGCCCGCCGGAAAACATGAGTTTCCGAATGAAATATTAAAGCGAGAAAAAAGCCAAGCACATATTCGAAATCAGCAGAAAACGTACAATAAGATTACTATTATGAAATATCATCAACCAATACTGGAAAATCAAAAACACATGAAACATCAAATAAAATTGTGCACGGGACCAGCGAGCTTCGAATAGCATAAGTACAGGCCGCTGACCGCCGTAGAACATCGTCTTCCCCGCTGCGAGGAAAGATCAGTAAGCCGGACAATAGTAATATTGCCAAGAACGGATACTGATCCCACTCAACACGTATCGTCAAGAACGGATATTCACAAATAGTCTGACCCGGCATTCCCTTGTACACCGCCGCCGCGAGTAGTACCGTGTGTAGACCTGTCCGTGATTTTTCTGAGCGCCGCCGTCCGAGTTGAGTTGCCAGTTAGCCGCCACGTCACACCAAGAAGCCGAGTCATACC